>NC_061117.1:202635462-202668892 GCF_002878395.1 Capsicum annuum
GCTGAGTCAAAGAAAAAAGGTACTATACTATATAAAGCCTTTGTATCTGCTGTCATCCCGTGAAATGTGAATGTGTATAACCTGTAACGTGCACTGCAATTTAAATACGTAAAAAGGAAAATAGAAAAGCAAAAGTATTCTTTACTAGTTGTTGAAAGAATCTAAACTCAAAACTTGTTGAAGGTACAAAATTCAAGATTTGAGCATCTACAGATCTTGTGTAAATAAGTGATGGCTGGGCGTTACAATGATAATCCTTTTGCTGATGATGAACAAGTTAACCCTTTTTCGGTACATACACACATTACATTACATACTCATTAATTTCACTTTAATATTCTTTACTACTGCTAGTCTACTACTATCTTTTTTGTTACATTTTTAAAAGTTTTGATTTTTACTGAAATGGGGTTTGTAGGGGGCTGATTTTCTTGTGTTAAAGATAATGTTTTGTTTGGTTGGTAAAGATTTCTAGGTCTGGTACTTGCATTTTTGGATCTTGTTTTCCTATTCTATCTTTTTCTCTGGGAGAGAATGTAGTTGATATGTTCAATATGAGCTAGATTAGTTCTTCTCTTTTAGGTTGTGGATTCGAGTAACCAATTAGTGGTGTAGCTACATGTAGTGAAGGAGGGCAGTTGAACACCATTTGCTGACAAATTATAGCATGTATATAGAAAATTGTACTGTTAAGTATAAGTTAAATAGTACTATTATTTTTCATACGTATATTATTAAATCTTGAACACCCTTTACGGAATTCTGACTTCGCCATTGTCCCCGGTGGAGCAAAAGGTGGGAGATCCTAGGGAGGGGTACAAGATAAGTTTTTTTTTTGTATGGCAATGAAGTAGCTATGAACCATGAGGTTTCAAGTTCAAATCCCACCAAAGATAAAAACACTAGTTAATTTTTCCCCCAGTTATTCTAGCCTTGGTGCATGAGTTACCTAGTGCTTGTTGCTGATGGGAGGTGACATGTATCTCATGGGTCTTTTCTTTTAGGATTTTGGAGCTATTTGAATTTCACTGAGTAATTGAGCTATTGGAGAATTGAGCTGTGGCTTGATTTGTTAAATGAGAATCATGCAATAGAATGGGAATCTTTTGGATAGAGTGATAGAATTAGAAGAAAACATGTAAGTTTCTTAAGCAGATGAGGAGGATGGCAATTTTGTTGTCTTTGTGCTTTGCAAGTATCGGAATAATATAATATATTGCAATCTCAGAAAAGAAACATTTAGGATAATAGTGTTCTGTATAACATCTTTGGGATAATTGGTTGTTGACCTTGATGTTTATGAAAATTTTGCTCAGTGCTGATTTAACTTTATGACAGAGCTTACATTTTCATTTTATAATTTTCTATGTGCTTCATATTTTTCTTGTTTTAGGACCAAGGACCTCTACAAAAGGTTCAATAAGTGGTCCAATTGACAGGACCACGATGATATTTTCTTCAAAGTTCTCAAGAGCTTTCTCATTTGAAAACTGAGTTGCTGAAGATATGGAAAAAGCAATTATTACATGTTCTTGAATTCTAAAGATCTTTTGTAATAAACGTGCAAAATTCCCTTAACCCTATGAAAGGCCCGAATTATGCTGAAAAAGGTGGAACATACACTAATGTTTTCTCATAAATCAAGCCTCATCTCTCGGAAAAAGGAAGCAATTCCTCCCAAAGTCTGAATCATCCTAGTTTGCCAGTGTAACAGTTTACCGCCATAGAGATATTGGGATTTGATTTTATATTGATACCAAAATAACACCATTATGCTAGGTTCCCCACTCAAGTATCTTAATCCTAGCTTCTCAGGCCTTCTAATGACTAGTCAGTGCATTTAACGGGATGGTAGTGCATTTGCAACTCATGTGGTTACTGGTTAGCAAAATGAAGAAGTAATTTATCTCCTTTGCTATGTAAAAATCAATTTTGTCTACACACAAAAATAGCGAAATGTACAACTAAGGCTGATGTTTATACATTTGTGTTTTATTTAACACCTTGTCCTCTGTCCACAATATAACTTATGGACTTCATTGGCATTATGATTATTAGTCTAGTTTGTTTGTATTCTGACATAATTGAGCAGGAAATTCTCAATCTTGTTAAAGCTGATGAATTGTTTCTTGTGTACATGTTATGCAAGGCTTCATCGTCATTGTTGAATTGTGAAAATATCCATTTGCATGTTCTTCTTTTTAGTCCTAGTAAGGGTGCACAGTACCTCATTTATGCGTTCTGGCTCTTAGTACTTAATAAACTCTGCAGAACAATGGAAGAGTTCCCGCTGCTATAAACTCAAGTTCTTCTCCTCTTCCTCATGAACCCGCTGGCTATGATCGTGATGCAACGGTTGATATTCCTCTTGATGGTTCAAAGGTGAAAAAAATGATTTGATAAATTGAGCTTATACTTTTTTCTTCCCTATGACTACTGTACCTGTGTTCATTTGGAGCATAGGTTTGAGTGATCCTCTATTTTACTCATATAACTAATCAGGACCTGAAGAAGAAGGAGAAGGAACTCCAGGTTAAAGAGGCTGAACTGAAAAAAAGGGAACAGGTGCGTTGTTATTCTACATTGCCTTCTAGTTATTCCTTGCTTATTTTCCACAATAGAAAGAACAATCTTTCATCAAAGTTCTATTACTATTCTATTGCTTGTCAACTATGAAAATCGTGTAGGATAATTACTGCCAAATAATTATTATCGTCTAACTCTAGATGATATTATCTCTCATTTGGCTCAAGGTGCTGCAGACTGTCTTTTGACTTTTAGCATTTTATGCATTATTAAATGTCAATGTTATTGGCTTCATGTAGGAACTTAAAAGGAAGGAAGATGCAATAGCAAGAGGTAATTTTCCACTGTATACACATTTGTCTTTGCAGTATTGAACTAAATCAGGCATTTTTGCTTTTATCTCTGCGAACTGACTTTATTTCCAATTTCTCGTTTTCCTTCTTCAGCTGGTATAGTTATTGACAACAAGAATTGGCCACCTTTCTTCCCCATAATTCATCATGATATCGCAAATGAAATTCCAATCCATCTACAGAAGTTGCAATATGTTGCATTCACTACATTGTTGGGTATGTCCGCATGTATTCCATATAACTCTCTATTCTATGGATGCTATTAATGTCTCTCACTTGACCTTTCCGGAAAGGCATCTTCAACCTTATAGGTTAATCTGACCCGGAAGATTGTGATGCATATTAATAATATTCACTGCTTTCTATTTCTGACTTTGTTCCAAAAGAAAAGTTTTCTATATGGTACTCCAGCTACCTATCTGCATAATAGTAGCTTTTATGCTTCCAAGGACTTAAAAACATAACCTCCATCTTTTTGATAAGCTTTTTGTGCGAATGGTTTTAGACTTTTAGTGACACTTTGATTAAGAGGGTCTAGGATTTCCTCCAAGTGCCTGCAAATGTCTTTAAGATTTGAAAATCATACTAGCTCTTGTCAGTTGTAGCAGTACATCCCAAATCTACCAGTCCAAATTAAGATAAAAGAGAATTAAGGGAAATTTTCTAGATGGTTTTTGTTAATATTATCCATGACAGTCATTTCTTTCTTTTATTGTTGAATCAAACTACTTTCTTGTAACTAATATATTTGGACATGATAAATTACAGGTCTGGTAGCTTGTCTTGTATGGAACCTTGTTGCTGTCACTTTAGCTTGGATTAGAGGACAAGGTTGCGCTGGAACTTAATTTACTAACCTCCTTTTTTTAGTTAATAATTTACTAACCTCGCTTATCCTTTTGTGTCAGTTAACCATCTAAAGTTTATATTTTATCATTGTAGGTCCAACAATCTGGCTGCTTGCTGTTATCTATTTAATATCAGGTGTCCCAGGAGCCTATGTATTGTGGTATCGACCTCTCTATCGTGCAATGAGGTACACATTTGCACTTCCTTAGTGGAGAAATAAATGTCCGTTCACCTATGACAGGGAGTAGATTTATGCTCTTCCGTTTCAATTGTGTTAGTCTTAGTTTGACTCTGCACAGAGTTAAAAAAAAAAAAAAAAAACTTTTGAATCTTGTTGTCTTAAACTAAAGATGTTTGTAATGTACCAAAATGCCCTTTGAATCAGTTGTCTTAAATGTGCCGTGTAGGGTGTTGGGCAAAAAAAGTTACTAAATATTGAAAGTGATATTCTTTTTGAAACATTTAAGGGGGAAAGTAAGACAAATAAATTAAAATGGAGGGAGCATTCTTCTTCTTTTTATTTCCGTAGTATGACTGTGCCTTCCAAAAGAGTATATTCTGATATTCATTTTGGTTGCAGGACTGACAGTGCACTGAAGTTTGGGTGGTTTTTCTTAAGTTACGTGGTAAATACTACATTTCCTTTTGTTTTTTCTTTAAACTGCTGTGTTGTCTATTGAGGACTCTGAGCACTTATTTTCATCTTGTAGTTTCACATTGGGTTCTGCATCATTGCTGCTGTGGCACCTCCAATTTTCTTCAAGGGGAAATCCTTGACGTAAGTTGCTTTTTTATGTTAGAATGGGCAATGGTTGCTGGTATAAGGCATTTCTTGGATATGCAATCAGTTGCTTTACCTTCCTGTTTGAGAAGACCACGTTTGGCTAGACTTATATTTATTTCTTTTAGCGAATCTACGTTTTCATTGATAATTTGATCCGTCCTTGTTTATAAATATGACTCATTCTTGTTTCCTTTCCTTGTTTAACAGTGGTATCTTGCCTGCTATTGATCTTTTAGGCTGGCATGCTTTGGTTGGGGTAAGCTTTTACCTTTCTGTCTCAATGTTTAACTTTAAAAGCACTACTGAATCATATATTTCATCTGAGTTCGTATTCATGCTATTTGCAACAACAACAACAGACAATATAATCCCACAAAATGGGGTTTGGGAGGGTAGAGCGTAGACCTTACCCCTACTGCAGCGATAAGGAGGCTGTTTCCGATAGTCCTTCCGCTCAAGGGAAAATTAGTCCCAAAGCAGTCCAGAAAAAGAAGTAATAGAGGTACAAATAATTAGCAGATATCAACAAAACAACATATATTAACACAACAGTAACTGCAACGAATCTCTAGTCTCAACTATTCTTAGTATTCTTTGTCCATTGCTTATATTAGAATCTGATGAGTAATTCTTTTCCCAGGAAATCAGACGTTTTGCTTGAAAATTCATGTCTTATCTTAATTTTGGTTTTCCTTTGCAGATATTCTACTTCATTGGAGCTGCATTCTTCTGTCTTGAAACACTGCTCAGCATTTGGGTTATACAGGTTTTGTTATCTGCCTCTCTTTCTCATATTACTTTGATTAGTTGTGTCTCACTCGGAGCATCTTTCAATTTGCTCCACCTTGTGCAGCAAGTCTACATGTATTTCCGGGGAAGTGGAAAGGCTGCAGAGATGAAGAAAGAGGCTGCAAGGTCGACTATGATGGCAGCCATATGACATTATTGTAGGTTGTGAAGATATGCAGTTTTGGTCGTCGGGTTTGTTAAATTCTTTGATTGCTTTTCTCTGGACACACTCGAGTGATGCAAATGTAATTCTGGAGTACATAGTGATATATAATCACAGAGCATTGGACAAATTTGATGTCAATGAGTAACATTAGCCCTTTCTTTTTGGACTAGCCTGATGTTATCGAAATTCATTTAAATGCTTCACAGTTTCCTATGTGTGTTTCATGCTGCTCATAGTGCTTTTAGAAACAGGACCACAGCAGATTAGTTTATTTTTGCTTTTGCAAGAACTGAAATAATAAGGCAGAGCAAAGAGTAGAATGCAGAAGGAACACCATGCAATTTTAATTTGTTTATACAAAAGAAATGTATGAAAATATCAAAAGATCATGACATTTTTCAGAGCATGTTAGAACACTAAACATGGGTAACACCACACTCTTACTCGCCTCTTGCATCTGTACTTATGGAGTATATTAGAAATCGATATCCAAAGATACTTGTCCAGTTTGGTTGGTGGACAAATTATCTTAGGATTGTAATTCATCTCACTTCCCAGCAAGTACTACTTGAACGCACTTTTTTATTCTACTCAAACGCTATAAAATTTGTTAAAAGCTATTTTGACTTAACGCTGAATCTTTCTCTATATTCTACTCGATGTCATCGTCACCAGCAAGCTTCTTGCTCTCTAGGCTTGACGGCAGCCGTGCAAAGCCTATATGAAAGTCGGTACATTCCATTAAGGACACGAATCAAATTAAAAAAAAAAAAAGGTAAAATCATAATTTATAGTACTTTTTATATAGTTTTAAAATATTTAAATTTTAAAAAATTTAATTAATTTAATCTAATTTAGCTTTGGAACTTATTATCTTTCTTTCAAATTGATATTATTTCTTTTTAAAAATAATTTAACTCACCTCAAAAAAAAAAAAAAACTTTAATCTAAACACCTTTTTCCCAAAGAACATAAAAAAAGAAAAAAGAAAAAGAAAATTGTGGCAAGATTCCCTCTGCCCAAATTCTGGAAATATCTGACCTTACTCCAATTTTTTTGAGTTTATTTGTAGCCGTCAGCGTATTTCTATTTTCAGCTATTACAGAATTAACAGTTAATTAGTCAAACTAAATTTGCTCATTTTCTTGTTCATTAGTAACACAACCAAAACAAAAATGGTACTTCAAACATGCACTACTACTTCCATGTTAATTGGAACACCCTATGAAAAAACCCCACTTCAAACTCAACAACCAATTTCTTCACTTCAAAACCTTAATTCCCATTTCAATTTTAGGGTTTTTCTAGGGTTTAACTTACACAATTTCCCCCAAAAGTCCAAAATTGACCATCCATTACATAGAAACATCAAGATTCTACAACCCCACAAGCAAAAACTTCAAGAAAATGATAAAGATAAGATTTTTACAGGGTTTAAGCTTCAGTGTAACTCAAAGGCTGAATCTTTACATTCAAGAACTGTTATTAATGGCAAAAAGAAAGGCTATGGAGGTATTTTACCTTCAATTTTACGTTCTTTACGTACCGAAAATGATGTTGAAAAAGCCCTTGATTTGTATTATGGTAAGCTTAGTCCTAAGGAGCAAACTGTGATATTGAAAGAGCAAAGTAATTGGGAAAAATCTCTTAGGGTATTTGAGTGGATGAAATTGCAAAAAGATTATGTTCATAATGTTATTCATTATAATGTTATATTGAGGGCATTAGGTAGAGCTAGGAAATGGGATGAGTTGAGGCTTTGTTGGATTGAAATGGCAAAGAATGGTGTTTTTCCAACGAATAATACGTATGGAATGCTTGTTGATGTGTATGGGA
Source organism: Capsicum annuum (assembly GCF_002878395.1). Lineage (NCBI taxonomy): Eukaryota > Viridiplantae > Streptophyta > Magnoliopsida > Solanales > Solanaceae > Capsicum > Capsicum annuum. The sequence continues at coordinate 202,642,766 of NC_061117.1, forward strand.
AAGCAGGGTTGGTTAAGGAGGCTCTTTTATGGATTAAGCATATGAAGTTGAGGGGGATTTTTCCGGATGAGGTTACGATGAATACGGTTGTTAAAGTGTTGAAGGATGCAGGGGAATATGATAGAGCGGATAGGTTTTACAAGGATTGGTGTACTGGGAAGATTGAATTGGATGATTTTGATTTGGATTCTATAGATGATTCTGAACCATTTAGTTTGAAGCAGTTTTTGTTGACTGAGCTTTTCAGGACCGGAGGGAGGAATCCGTCTAGAATTTCAGAAATTGAGAACAATGAAAGGAAACCTCGAATGACTGCCACTTACAATACTCTGATTGATTTGTATGGAAAGGCTGGTCGTTTGAAGGATGCTGCTAATGTGTTTAATGAGATGTTGAAATCTGGTGTGGCTTTGGATGCGGTAACATTCAACACTATGATCTTTATTTGTGGAAGTCATGGCTATTTGGAAGAGGCGGAAGCTTTGCTGAACAAGATGGAGGAAAGAGGAATATCGCCTGATACTAAAACTTACAACATTTTCCTGTCTCTTTATGCTAGTGAAGGTAAAACTGATAAGGCTCTTCAGTGGTATAGAAAGATAAGGAGGACGGGACTTTTCCCTGATGCTGTGACTTGTAGGGCTATTATTCGAATACTGTGCAAGCAAAATATGATCCAGGAGGTTGAAAATGTGATTAGTGAAATAGAAAGTTTAGGTATGTATATCGATGAGCACTCTCTTCCTGTTATTATGAGAATGTACATCAATGCAGGGTTGATCGATCGTGCAAAGGCGGTTTTTGAGAAGTGTCAACTGAACGGTGGGTTCTCGTCACCAGCTTATGCTGCCATCATCGATGCATATGCTGATAAGGGTCTTTGGGCTGAAGCTGAGGATGTGTTCTTTGGTAGAAGAGATAAGTTTATTCAGAAGAAAGCAATTGTAGAATATAATGTCATGATCAAAGCATATGGAATTGCAAAGCTATATGATAAAGCTTTCTCGCTCTTCAAGGGAATGAAAACCCAAGGGACATGGCCAGATGAGTGCACTTATAACTCTCTAGTCCAAATGTTCTCCGGGGGTGATTTAGTTGACCAAGCCAAAGAGCTCTTAGGCGAAATGCAAGGATTGAGATTCAAACCTTCATGTTCTACTTTCTCTGCACTAATTGCTAGTTATGTGCGCATGAGTAGGCTTTCTGATGCTGTTGATGTCTTCGATGAAATGTTAAAAGCAGGCGTAAAACCAAATGAGATTGTTTATGGTACTTTAATTGATGGGTTTGCTGAAGCTGGTAAATTTGAAGAAGCTATGCATTATTTCCATGTCATGAATGACTGTGGGATTCAAGCTAATCAAATAATTTTGACTTCAATGATTAAGGCTTATAGTAAGCTTGGATCAGTAGAGGGAGCGAAAAAACTGTATGAGCAGATGAAAAACTTGCATGAAGGTCCTGATGTCATTGCATCCAATAGTATGCTCAATCTGTATGCAGACTTTGGAATGATCTCTGAAGCAGAAATGATATTTAATCATTTGAGGGAGAAAGGACAGGCTGACGGTGTTACTTTTGCAACTTTGATTTATGCATACAAGAATATGGGTATGCTCGATGGAGCTATTGAAATAGCAGAGGAGATGAAACAGTCTGGACTTTTAAAAGATTGTGTGACATTCAATAAGGTAATGGCATGTTATGCCACAAATGGACAGCTTGTTGAATGTGGTGAACTGCTGCATGAAATGATTAACCGGAAACTTCTGCCAGATGGGGGCACATTTAAGGTTTTATTCACAATATTGAAAAAGGGAGGTTTTTCAGCAGAGGCTGTTAGACAGCTCGAGTTGTCTTACCGAGAAGGTAAACCTTATGCCAGACAGGCGGTCATAACCTCTGTTTACTCTGCAGTAGGCTTGCACACATTTGCAATTGAATCCTGCAGCACTATCACACAACCAGGATTGGGACTCCATCCCTTTGCTTACAATGTTGCAATATATGTGTATGGAGCTTCAGGCCAAATTGATGAGGCACTAAAAATATTTATGAGAATGCAAGATGAAGGACTGAAGCCAGATATTGTCACATTTGTTAATCTTGTAGGTTGCTATGGGAAAGCTGGCATGGTTGAAGGTATAAAGCGGATATATGGCCAGTTAAAATATGGACTCATTGAGCCCAATGAGTCATTATACAACGCAATCATAGATGCCTACAGTGATGCAGGCAGATATGACCTTGCTGATTTAGTTAGTCAGGAAATGAAACTCGATATAGATATGAAGCAGCTTACAGACTCTGAATCTGAAGATGTTGTGGATGAAGTTTTTGAAGGTGGTGAAGGAGAGGATTTGGAAGGTTGATAAACCCATCAAGACTAAGCGTGACCTTGTGCTCAGTAGCATGTTTGACATATGCAATTTCAGTTGATTGGCTTGTATCTTGTTCCCTTTAATCTAGCACTTTTTTCTGGAAGTAAGAGTGACTCCTCTATGAGCCTTATTTGTTAATATAATTTGAGTTGAGTTTTTGGGCTGAGTCAGAAGAAATGGAAAAATGAGCATGACCGTGTTTGTTGTGAAGATGGAAGAAGGAAAAGAAGGTAAAAATGGAAAGCCATCCATTGGTCTTGTTTGTTGATATCCAATAGCTAAAATTGGTTTTCCTCCAGCTGATCCTGTTTTGTCTATAGCTTGGCAACTCTTTAGTTAACATTCCTTTCAGCTTCAGCTAGAAACAATGAAAAAGAAATAATTTTGACCATCATTTGAACTGAACTGTTGAATTGTGTGAACTCTTGAGAATGTAAAAATTCTTTTTTTTTCCTTTTCATGATGGTAGTAGGGGAACTTGAATCTAAATACCTCTAACCCTTAAGCTGTTAGGGAGTCGTACAAGCTTTTATTTACTTAACAGAAAAGGGTCAAAACTCCCTTGAACTATTGAACTATCTAGCTGAAATGGAGCAAAAATACCCTCCGTTTGTTTTTTGGCTCAAATATACCCCTCCTTTTGTCTTTTGGCTCAAAAACACCCCTCCTTTTTTTGGCTCAAAAATATTCCTCGCAATAACAGAGTGCCACACCACGTGGAAAAAAATTGCCACATGGCGAATCCACGTCAGCATCTCATTCCCCTGAGCTATCCGAAATTGAGCAAAAATACGCTCCCCTTGTTTTTTGGCTCAAAAATACTCATGTGGTAATCTTTTTCCACATTGTGTGCTAGGTGGAACTCCATTAAAGTAGGGGTATTTGTGAGCCAAAAAACAAACATGGGGTATTTTTGCTCCATTTTGGGTAGTTCAGGAATAGTTTTGGCCCTTATTCATAAATGGGATGCTAAGGTGGATTGGACATGTGACAATTTTTTTCCACGTGGTGTGCTTGGTGGCACTATGTTAAAGTGAGGGGTATTTTTGAGCCAAAAAACAAACGAAGGGGTATTTTGAGCCAAAAAACAAGCGGAGGGTATTTTTGCTCCATTTCGTATAGTTCAGGGGTAGTTTTGGCCTTTTTCCGTTTACTTAATTATGTCTTCAACAAAGAAAGGGACAAAAGACGAGTCCTTTTAGATTATTTTTTTTGCTTTCTCCATTATTGCTGTATCCAGTGTTAGTAAATCATAGTTCTTTGTTCCTTTCAGTTTAGTTACATGGATTGAGAGAGAAAATGTAAAAATTTATTTTTTTTGATCAACAGAGCAGCTGTTGAAAAATATCCAGGGAATAGAATGCTGTGATGACAGTGATTTTAATGATGGAAAGGTGAAGTACAATGTTATCTGGTTTTCTGTCATTCTTAGTGTTGGTGGAGTATGAAATATTTCTCTGTATTTACTCACCATCTTCCTTTTCAAAATAGTGGGTTCGCATAAATGGAAAACCTACAAAGAAGCTTATGAAGAGATTTTGCAGACTGGTTTTGCATTACGGGCTCACTGTATTGAACATGTAAGCAATAGGCTTACTTAGCATTTGCATCAGTTTTAGCTTCTTAAGAATGTCATGTATATCAAGTACAATAATATTTGAATGTATAACAGGGTGCTTGAATTGGAATTTATGGAGCCATTGTCCTCAGTGGATGGTATCGGTGGAGGTTAGTCAATCTTTTGACCATGTGTAATCATAATGTTTTTAATTTTGTGAAAAGAGTTATCCATTCACATCATTTGATAATTAAGGCAATTTAATTTGTTTTCAGACTTGCAGTGCCCACAGTTTGATGTGTGTCCGTCTCTATGATACCTTGGTAAATAATGGTTCCATAGTCTCCCACATATATTATGTTGTTTGAATGTCAGCAGCAATGCTGGTCTTGTTTTCACGATTCTGCATCTTCTTGATGCCAGCAATGAAATTTCTTATTACTTCATCAAAAATGCTGGTCTTGTTTTCACAATTTTAAAGTCATTAAATACACTAAATAAAAACAACTAAGTTATGAGGTCAACACCAAATTATGTGAAGTCCTGGGAGGCATCAACTGAAAAGTGCGCTGAGCTGTTTATAGACCAGTTCATGCTAAGTTTGGCATTTGTCACCTGTGAATTTTGTTTCTCTCTGACTTCCATTCCTTTCTGTTGATGTAGGACCCCACGCTGTAGATTTTATTATTAAACATGCTGAGATTGAGATCGTTTTTGTTCAAGAAAGTGAAAGAAGTGAGGATCATCTAAAGCAACCTTAAATGTTTCTTGTGTTTCATTGCTATTGACCTTTACTTGAATTGGATATCTGAACTATATGATGATCTCTGGTCCATGTTTTCTCCGCAGATTCTAAATTCAGAGTGCGCACATGCTAAATGGGTGAAATGTAAGTCTGCCTCTCTGTTCGTTGCACCTCTCTCGTGTGTTTCACTTTGCTACAGCAGGAAGAGAAGGATAAGGCAGTTGATATGAATATTAAGCCGTACTCTTGGAATGAATTTCCCAACATGGTAATTTACTGAAAGTTTCTTTAGCTCATTCTTTTACCATATATCTTCTTTATTTGATCAGTGCTACCGTTGAAATACTCCACTAGCAGTCGAGCGCTATTGCACTGATGGCCTAACGCTATTGATAGGAGAAACTTAATACTTTCCAAAGCAAGAACAAGTGATTAAGGGTGATCTTTTGCTTTCAGGGATTGTTTAGTTTGAAGAATATTTAACTTTTGTTTTTCCAGAGCAAAGAGAATCCATCAGAGCCTTCACCACCACAGCCATTAGACATGTACAATCATGTATACTAGTGGAAGGAGAAGATTCGTAAGGTTGATAAACACATCAAGGCTAAGCGCAACCTTGTTCTCAGTAGCATTCTCGACATATTTTATGTAATTTCAATGGACTGGCTTCTGTTGATCAACTCTATATGTAGGACATGTCCTGGTAAGCTATTGCAATGCAGAGGACAGGGCTCTGGGGGTAAAATTAGGTCTGTGCTAGATCAGATTCATGTTGTCTGGGTCATGTATGGGTGCCCAAAAGAATCTGTAGAACGGGGAATGTTTAACAGTACACCATGGCCTCAGTTTACTTCATCAAACTGCTGAAGAAGTTTGTGGCGATGTTGTGCTCTTAAGAGCTTGAGCGCATGACAAGTGAGTATGGTTCTATGGAGTATTTTCTATACCCTTTTTATCTTGAGTCGGGTGTTTTTTGGAAACAGCCTCTCTACCTCACATGTAAAGTTAAGGTCTGCATACACTCTATCCTTCCTAGCATAAAGGTTATGCACAACACATAAGGTCCGCGAGCGCTCTACCCTTCCAGCATAAAGGTTATGTACAACACATTCATGGCATCTCATTTACCCTCAACTGAAGACGGATTCAGGATTTTGGATTTGTGTCTTTTTGAGTTATTGGGTTCTATATTATTAATTTATATACAATTGAAAATAATTTGAGACAGTTTGGATCAAAGTCATTGAGTTCTACTCACTTAGATGGCTACTTAACCTCTGCCCCTTCTGGCCAACGTCTCCTATGCATGCGATAGAAAAAAATATCACAGTTCGAATGTTGAAGTGCGCGCACACGGCTAATTGCATGTTCGGTCGAGCTTTGGCTAATTGCATGTTCGGTCGAGCTTTCGAAATTTGTTTATTTTGAAAAATATTTTTTCTTAGTAGTTTTCGAAAAAGGTACTCAGAGTAGTTATTTATATTTGACTAATCAATTTGAAAAGTATTTATGTCAATATTAAAGCAACACGCGATGCTTGGCTAAGTTTTCAGAAAGTACAACAATAACAACATACTCTGACAAATTATAATCTAGAAAAAAAAGACGTAATAGAGGTATAAAAGACAATAAGGATTAGCACCAAGATAATACTAGGAGCGATCTGCTGAAACAACATATATCACAACTAATAATAAGGAAAATACTTCTATCTACCAGCATAAACACACTTCGACCTCCTACTCATCTACCCTAATATGCACTCGCCGCCGCACCTTCCTATCTGATATCAGAAGTGTTTCTTTTGTGGGGTGGGGGGGTGGGGGGGTTGTTAATAGTATTAAGTAGCATCATTCAATCAGAGTATAGTGTTTAAATTAACCCAAAGAATGTCGTACTTGTGTAACTAAAAAGAGGCACGTGGTCCCATAGGCACCTACCTAACTATTTGGTGGCGTCGAAACATTGCTTAAATACATAGGCAAATGGTTTGGACCTTTCTATCACATTTGCCTGTTAGCTGTCAAAATGGAATAACGAATTTGTTACAAAAATATGAAGGATATATCACCTGTACAGGGTATAATATTATTATGTATATCCCCCAATTCAACAAGCTTGTCTTATTATTTATTAGAAAGAACCAACATAATCTTAAGGAAAAGAAATTCAGCTTAGAAGAGATTCGACTAAGAGGAGTTATAAAATTTACTCTAGGGCATACAAGTGAATCTAATGTTATATGATGATTATATCTCTATTTTTAAAAAGAATATGTTAAGTTATTGAACCATTTCAAATAAAAAATGTGTTAAAAGATTATTTCGATTCAACAATGTGACTTATCAACGTTTTTCTTTCTTTATTCGGTTTATATTTTGCTTAAACACCAGCAATGAAAATTTATACAGAGTGATATCATAAATGGGGTCTAAGGAGAATGGGGTGTAGGGAGATCTTATTGGTACCTTGTTTGAGGTATGACCTTTTTGATCTTATTCGTATTCCAAGTCAATTAGAAATCATTTGCGGTGAGTGGATAAGCGGGTGACCATTTTCGATAGACTCATGGCTTAAGAAAAGCTTTTTCAAAAACAGATTTTAACAAATACAAAAGTAAAAGCTATGATAACACGTAATCTTTGCAATAACACCAATTTGTAAAAAAATCTATTGAAATTCTACATGTATCATTTTGTGTTTCTCATTCGATAGTCGGTGCATATTAAGACCCGACTAATTTAAATTAAACATCCACTCTAACAATTCTATCACCATCTGCTAAAACGATTGGAGATGTTTCAGTAATACGCCAAGTGAAAGGGTTCTTGCTAAATAAAACCAAAGTTCCATAATCACTTACGAGCATCACATAAAACTAAAAGAAAGATGTTCCCAGAAATGATTTTTTCTATACCAAACATTCAAACCGAAGACTTATGATTAAAAATGGAGCTAGCTATCCCATCCACCAACTAAAATAGAACTTAATAATGCAAAAAAAAACTAGAAATATGTGACATAAAAGATAAACTAAAATCCCAACTTGATAAAATGTTTCCTTTCATACTCCTAGTTAAGAATAACCATGGAACTATTAGAGACAAAAAAAAATAAACAAAATTGAAGAGTGCTTGTGAATTGTCATCAAATCTCAACATGGGTATTAATTGGTTGATGCAGACCCAATACTGGACCCTCTCATCCACTTGAGTTGCCAACCCAAATCCAGTTCAATAGACTATATCACACTGACCCAACATAAATGCATGCTAGCAGACCAATTAGGTACACTTGTATGACCCAGGCACATTTTGTTTTTTGAGAGTCATAAACTGTCTCAATAAACTTAGAGGTTCGATGTCGAATACACTGTCAAGAATTAAGATCAAGAAATTTGACTCTCAAAAGACGAACACTGTTATATAAATTGGACGGAGGGAGTATTTAAGTTCACTTCCCAATGCTTGGTCAAATATAATGAATTGATGTTTGTATTGTTCCTTCTTTGAAATGGCAAAGAAAGATTACTTTGTCTATAAAAGGAAAAATACTACTAAGTCTATGAAAATGTTGTTTGGACAATTGTATCTTTCAAAATACTTACATAATTACCTGAATTAAAAATTAGGATACCTACTTTATAAATGGTACTAAATTGCCTGGTTACTTTTCTGTATATTAGGAAAGTGACCCAGTGAATGCTGTTGGGTTGAATTTGTGGGGTGGGGTGGGGTGGGGTGGGGTGGGGGTGGGGGTGGGGATCATAATTAGTACTTATTTAGTTCCATCTCTACAGTAAAACGTTGTGAGGTGAATCATTAACACAATGTTGGGAGTAAAAATTATTGTCGTGTAATTAAAATTTCACAAATTAAGCACTAATAGGATTTAGATACCACATATGATAAAAAATTCGTATTAGTCGAATAATAACAAAAAAACAAGAGACAAAGAAGAAGAATGTTTTCATTTTACAAAAAAGAGCAAGACATGCATACCCTAAAAAATTGAATTTATTTTATAATTATTCCAGGGAATAAAATCATAAAACAAATTCGATTTTAATTTGAGGGCCAAAGACCCTTCTAAACTAGTGAATTTATTTTATTTTACAGTGGTCTTTCGTCAATTTATTAGCTCCCTAAAGCCTATTGCATTAATTTTAGGGGCAAACTTAAGCCATAAGAAAATGGTGAGGGCCTAAATGAGCTATAGATGAAGCAAGCGTTTTGTAGTAGGTTTAGTTGAAACTTAAGTTATGTTAGAAAAATATTTTTTGAAATTTGGAGTTATGTCTAAAAAAAAATTAAAATTTTCTGAATGGAAATGAAATATCAGCCAGTTTGTAGAACTTTAAGAATTAACCAAATTTCATGAATGAATAATATTTTCATTTTTTTTTTTGAAAATCTATTCTCAAATGGGAGCTTTACAAAGAGCAATCACAAAACTATCTATGCTTTGGAACATTTTTTATTCATTCTATTATTTTATAACAGGAAAAGTAAAACAAAAAAAATATATATAGTAATTAATTAGGTAAATGTTGACCAAAGAATTAAAAAATAATTATCCTTAAATTCAAATTGAAGGTCAGCAAGTGTGCCATAGTAATGTCCCAACTGTCCCTGCTTCAACTTTTACTATTCTTTCCCAATTTCACACCTATAAATACCCCTCTATTCTTTCTCATTAATCAAATAAAACCTTACCACTAAAACATCAAAGTACCACTTTTTCTCTCTCTGTTCCAAACATCATAAACACCAACAAAAAAAAATGGTGTGTTTTTGTTTCCTAGTAGATCAAACAAAGCAAGTTTGCAAGAGCAAACCCGCCGCCGGAACATGTTCACGTTGCGGCGGCGGTGCTAGTGTAGCTGACATGAAGACAGCTACACGTTTTTGCTATGTCCCCTTTTATTGGAAAAATTGGAGAGCTATTGTTTGTACATTTTGTGGTGCCATTCTTCGCTCTTACCGATAAAAAGAAAGTGTTACAATTTCACATTGGTTGAAGAAATGAGACGTACTAAACTTCTAATATAATTTTATCATATAAGCTACAGTATATCTTTTGAGGCTGAGTTAGTGTTTCTTCGTTCAAGGTGGATTTAGCAACTTTTGTGTTACTATTATTTTGTTTCATTTTTGCCTATTATTATTCTTTTCTCGTTCTGCATTGATGAAATTTTAGATGATGATTTAGGCTATTTAGTAATTTTGTTTTTTTTTTAAAATATGTACTAACAGCTGCTATTGTAAATATATTTGAGAATTAATATTGGATCTCTCTTTCTCTCCGTTTAAAGTTTTTTGCCCTCTTTTATTCGGTATCATTCTTGAACTTGTCTCTCATTAAAAAAACGTAAATAGATAAAATAATAAACGATTTTTAATCTAAATATTCACCAGGTGTTTACACCAAATAAATAAAGATGTACATCATATGTTTGTATCTAGATTTTTTCATTTAACCATGGACAATTAATTCATATTTTCATTTTATTAAACCACGTAATTACAATAACTTGAATTGATTTTGTATAAAATATTGAGGCGCGAATAAGTATTTATATTATTTATTACCACTGGAAAACAAGATTATTTTTTCTGTTGTTGTTGAATAAGGTATCATAAATACTTCAGCTGCCAAGTATGAGCTGGGAATTGCATATTTCAGCTAGTTCCAGCAGGGTAATTTACTGCTCTAAATTAATAAGTACAGAATACTAACATCCAAAATAAGTATATGAAATTAAATCAACAATTTAATACTCAACAACCAACATACCAAGTTTTTTTCTTTCTTTTTTTTAATCTTCAACAAAGGAAAAAGTAACCCCCATCCCCACCACCCCAAAAAAATGCAAGTAAATTGGTACTATGCAACTATAAAATTAGGAAAGGGATAGGGTGAGAGTAGTAGAATGAATATTGTAGATGTTAGTCAGGTAGATCACATGCCAAGTGCCTTACAACTAAAGAAAATATAGCTGTATTATGTTGGTGCTCATAATAAATGCACTTTAGTATATAGTACATCTTTTGTTTTTTTTTTCTTTTATATTATTTTTGTTGAGCCGAGGTTTTATGAAGTAAAATTTGTGTATATTATCGTGTTTATATTGTACTTGTGGGATTACATTAGATACGTTATTGTTATTGTTTCTTTCTTTTTTTCCTCTCGTGCTGGTAACACTCTTTTTATAATTGTGATGTTCATGATAACTTTTACACACCTCGACTAATTTTATGATATATTTGCTATCTCTCATTACCATATGTATATATAGGAGGAAATAATATCATATGATCACTTGCAAATTAAATAGAAGAAAATAACCTTTTCAGATGTCTTATGCACAAAATAAAAATCTTTTATAAAAGTAATTTCGTAAAGAACTACAAAATCATTTCTCTGTTGGGTAGTTTTGTTAACAAAAAATTGGACAAATAAGAGGTTTAAAAAGATGGAAAAAAATTATGTAATATTTTTCTATTTGAACATTCATGTTGAATATTTTATTCGATAATTATGGTATTCAAAGTCTTCAAGTTAATTTATACTCACCTCAACTAATTTTACAAAACATTTACTTACCTGCCATTCGAAATTAAGATAGAAATCAGATAAGTCTATTCGTCAAAACTTAAACGAGAGGTTTTATCAAATGGGGAATAAATTACCAAATAGTTTTACATTTGGACTTCCATGATGGCAAATGGCAAATACCAATAAAATCCAACTTGTTATTTGTAATTGCACTTTGCCTCCAATCCATGGCGATAGATAATTTCTCTTAGATTCAAATCCATCTAAATAGCTAAAGATGAAAGAACTAGAATAAATTTTTTTTTATTTTTCTACCTATACAAGTTAATATTTTTATTTCTCTATCAATTTTCAATTCTTATTTTTTAAAAAAAAAATTAATATTATGATATCGATATAGACCGTTAGACTTGACATATAGGAAAATCTCGATTATATGCCAACAATAACATTATACTCGATTGAGATTGTTGCCACCCAATCTCTTTTCATTAATACAATTCTTGTTGTGGGTCGTTATTTTAAACTTTAATGGTCGTTTCAAATAACTAGATTCATGATTTGTATATCATGTTTCTTGCTTTTGTATATATATATATTAATACATTTTTTTGGGTTCGTGCTACCTGCAATGTACATTTACTGGTCTCATATACATTTGACGAAATCAGAAATTTTAACAATAACTGAAAACTGTTTTTGGAACTACCTTTACTATTACAATAGAAACTTTCATATGTCAAACCATGCATACATGATACAACAAATTTGGGATATATCCAATAGCTTGACGTATATGTAATTGGTGCCATAAAAAAAAATGAAAAGGAGCTGCGTACATATGTCTGCAAATATAGTTATAACTAATTAACTTATATCATCTTGATTTAGTTTTGTTGAAATTCTAGTCCATTTAGTATGTACATGGAGGAATTTTTTGACTATTGCACACAACTGATATTAGCTGCCCGAGGAGGCTCATTTTTGTGAGATAAAAAAATAGACCAAATCTTATATTTTGGGATCCACAAATTCTGGTCCCTTTTTTTCGTCATAAAAAATGAGCCTCACATAAATAATGTAGGATGTGTGAGGAACCTAGTAATTAATTTTTTTTGTACTTCATAAAATTAATCATCAATAAATACTTTCTTAAGAAAATGTTAAATCAACATGAGCTGAATATATTAAATTGGAGTATCTTTTATGTCAGTGGGAGTATAAATTAATGGAATCTACAATAATAGTAACAATAAAAACTCACTATAATTTCACATGTACGGTCGGGGGAGGATAACGTATATGCCGCCTTATTTCTATCTTATAAAGATAGAAAAATTATCTCCGATAAATCCTCAGGCTTCCACTCAAGTAAAATATATCAAACTAAGTACGAAAAAAATATATAGTCATGTTAAATCTTGTATGCAAAAGAGTATACACGGTTTCTCTTTAATGGCTTCATAAAGAATTGGACCAAACTTACAGAAGTAAATATAAAAGGAATAGGAGCATTTATAAGTATTCCCTCGATCTGTGAACTGGACTAATATAAAGTAAATTAAAGGACAAAATTCAGAAATAATATACTTATCCTCTTTATTAGAAGTTTTATAGTAACAGTTTCATAATTACATAATATAGCAAGTTGTATTTTGTATTTTTGCAAACTGTTGCTACAAAAATACAAATACATATAATTTTTACTGTCCTTATGATCGATATGTATTATGTATTTTTGCAAACTGTTGCTACAAAAATATAAATACATACAAATACATATGCTACAAAATATAATTTGATAAAAATATTTCTATTTTTTTAATTTAATACTTAAGTATACTACTTTATGTATTTTTTCCTAAATTAAATCTTGGATTGGTTCAAATCACAGTAACCGCTAAGGTGTTAACAACTCCCCAGTTGATTTGTTATATTTTTACTTGGCATATTCACTAAAAAAATAATTAGTAATATAGTTATTTTATTATAACATTTTTATTAATTGGTATTTATTATTATGTTTTGAAATTAGTTTAGTAAATAAACAATTAATGATAAAAATAAAATAGAAAAAAAATTAACTTTTTTTGATATATCAAAAACAACAGGTAAAAATAAAAATTTAATTAGAAAATAAATGACAAGTAAAAGCGAATGGAGGAAATAATTAGACATTTTATGAAAATATTTCGTCTTACTTGAGTCTTGAGAGTCAAATGATTTAATTTTAATATCGAGTATGAAATCTTAAATTTTTTGAAATGAAATTGACATATTTAAAAACTATGTAAAAAGTGTAGTATTATAAATTATAATAATTGATAATTTAAGATATTTAAAAGATACATAAAAAACTACGATTTAAGAAAAAATTATTTGAATCTCGAAATTTCAAAAGTGTCACATAAAATTAGGACAGATGGAGTAATTAAGCAGAGTATTTACTCCTTCTGTTTCATTTCATTTTAGTTGATAATTTTATAAAAACTAAATGTCTCATATTAGTTGTTCACATACTAAATCAGAATAGAATTAATTAATTTTTCTCATTTTACTTTTATAATTATTAGTATACATTAAACGTAAGCAATTACAATTTCAATATTCATTCCTATGCCCAAGGAATATCATTAATATGAATAAAGCATAAAACAAAAAATTCATCATTCAATTTATGATTTCTTAATCTCCGTATAAAATGAAATGTACCCAACTATAATGTGACGAAGGGAGTATATCTATATCTATATTTATAATATATTAAAAGTGTGAAGGACCTTACAATGTTGTTTGAACTTTTTGCCCTTCATTAAAAGTCTTTGTTTTAGACAAAATCGTATTTTTAATTTTTTTTTTAATATTTAAAATTTGTAAATTAATTAAATATAGTTATGGTAAAATCTTTCCTTATTAGAAGTCATCAAATTAATGACAACTAATACTTTTTTCATTAGTTTAAGAATTCTAAATCAACTAAATTTGATTTTAAAAAGATTTGAAACATCTAGAAATAAATATGAAAGCGTTAAAATATGAAAAATTTAAGAAGTATCAAATTTTTAAAAGTTTTAATTATGTAATAAGAATGTAAAGATTTTAAATATAAAAAAAAATAACTGTATCACAAATATGGTTCAAATTGATGCGTCTTTCTTAGCATTTTGCAGCAAAGAAATGTTAGGATTTGTTTTGAATTTCCTACTTTATCTGATTTTCTATCATAATTAGAATTACTTGGAAAAAGGTTTCCTCGTTGGAAAAGATCTCTTCTTCTATTAGATTTCTATTAGGTTTATTTTTTCTTAGAGGAAGGGTTTTGTATCTTTATAAATAGATTTCTTTTGTCAAGTCATAACACATGCAATAACATCCACAATGTAATCGTTTAAGAGTTTTGTTTAGGGGGAGAGTTTCTCTCAATTAGTTTTTATTCTTTTTTATTTAGGTTTTTTATATGTAGGTCAATTGGCCGAATAATATTATGTTTTAGTATGTCTTTTTGTCATCTTATTTATCATCTCAAATAGTTTGCAACTATTAGCTTCCCCATGACGCCCTCTCGATTTTGAACCCAACAAGTGGTATCAGAGTTTATGGTTTAGTCATGAGGTGAGATAGAGTGAAGGCGATTTCAGTTATAACTGCAAGCAATTTAATGATAATGAGGATTTTTGTCCAACTACATGTGGAAAATAAGTTTTAAACAAATTTTCAACGATAATCTTACTGCTAATCCATCTTACTTTCAACCCATGTTTATGGGCTCCAACTTTCAACCCTTGCTTACTTTCAATGCTTGGGTTTCTTTCAACTCGTGCATTTATTTTTAATGCATGAGCTTCACTCTTAACGTGTGCTCACTTTTAATGCACAAGGCTCGACTTTCAACCCTGTTTACTTATAGCACAGGGCTCCAATAATATCAACCCGTGCTTTTATTTTAAATAGCTCCAATTTTAACTCATGTCAATTTTTAATCATGATAAGCAACAGTGATATATGAAGATTATGTGAAGAAGAAGATCAAGATTGATTTGCCGGAAAATTCAGGCCAAAGGAAGATTTGTTAGGATTTGCCCTGAATTTCCTACTTTATTTGATTTTCTATCATAATTAGAATTACTTGAAAAAAGGTTTCTTTGTTGGAAAAGATCTCTTCTTCCTATTAAATTTCTATTAGGTTCATTCTTTTTAGAGGAAGGGTTTTGTATCTCTATAAATAAGATTTCTCTTCTCAAGTCATAACACAGTAGCATCCACAATGTAGTCGTTTAATAGTTTTGTTTAGGGGGAGATTTGCTCTCAATTAGTTTTTATGTTTTTTTTTATTTAGGTTTTTAATAAGTAGGCCAATTGGCCGAATAATAGTATGTTTTAGTATTTTTTTTGTCATCTTATTTATCCCCTCAAATAGTTTGCAATTATTAGCTTGCGCATGACACTCTCTCGATTTTGAACTCAACAGGAAAAGAGGTACTGCATGACAAACACAACAGTGATGATCTATCAACCACTTAGAACTTTTGGTGGTAAAATATATATGTGTTTTCACTAATATATATATATATATACATATATAGATATACACACACACACATATACAAATATATACTAGTTTAGTATACGTGTGTTGCACGTATATATAACATTAATAATAATAAATGCATAAAAAATAAATTGACATGCGTTCGTTATATTATTAAGTATAACACTTTCAAAATATAACACAAAGATAATATGAATAAAAAAGAATTATCACCTTTTTGTCAACTAAATATCACAGTTTTTCGAGCACCTTTAATTTGCTAACGACCTTCGTGTCATTTAATATTCCTTTTGTTCCTAAATATTGTCTTCGTTACTAAAAAAGATGATTCATAATACGTATTCTGTTTCTTTTTAGTTGTCATATATACTGAAAATAGTTGTTTTCAAATACTAATCAATTTAAAAAATCAAGAAAGAATTAATTTTTTTCAAGCTTGCCTTTAATATTAATTATTCTATAATTAATAGACATATAAATAGGCAAATATTAATAAGGAGTATATGAGTCAAATTACACTTTTAATTTTTTTTTTTTTTTAATGATTGTACAAAGTTGTATGATGTCAACTAAAAAGGAATAAAGAAGCACTTGTCATTTTAGAAAACTAAGATATCATTAGTTTTTTTACCTTTGCCCTTTATCATAAAATATGGAGGGAAATTAATGTGGTGCAAAAGGGACAAGCACTATATTAAATTGAAATGAGTAATAAATAGGATAATTTTATCAAATTACTCGATTTCTAGTTAAAATTTTACTTAAAAAATATACATAACAAAAATGACAAGTATTTAAAAACGAAAAAATATATATATTGCTTTAAAAGTGTAAATTACATGTCCTTTATTGTTATTTTTGAAAAAACAAATGTCAAGATAAAACGACAGAAGCATTGAAAGTAGATAAATAAGGTATAATGTTAAAAAAGAGTAATAAATAATAGGAACAATTTCATTATATCGCCCTTTAAATATAATAAGTTTATTGCGTTGAAAAATGCATTGAGTGATGAATATAATATTTAATAGTAAGAAAAAATTGGGTAGAAAATACTAAATTGTCCATCAAATTTTTAAACTAAACAAGTATTATTAGATATCTACTTTTAGTATAGTGAAAAAATATTATTGGACAAAGAAATATTTGTTATTTTTTACATATGAAGAAAAAATAATTATTTTTTTATATTTTATCCTCAACTTTAATTAACATTAAAATATTGTTTGGTAGTAGTTATTTAACAAACTATAAGCATTCCTAAATCTATTTTGATGCACGAAAATTTTACATTTTGTTTTGATGTTATTTATTGGTGATACTTTTTTTTAAAAAAAAATCATGTAATACAAGTTACGTATAGAAAAATTTACAACTCAACCTCCGTTTGTTTTTTTAACTTCCTTTTGAGATTCTTCATTATGAAGAGCTTTTTGACATAGTTATGGCTATTTAATTAAGACACGATTCTTCAGATAAAGAACATAATAATACATCATATAGATTTTTGAGTTCAAGATTGACATTCGAGATAAAAACACAACAATATATTCAATATAATCCTATAAAGTAGGATTTCGAGATAGTAGACCTTACCCTTCTTCAAAAGGTAGAAAGACTATTTTCAATAAATTTTCGACTCAAACTATAAAAAGAAACTCAAAACTCATATCTCCATCAAAATAATAACTTAAAAGACAAACACAAATCATACGAAAATGGTAATCACGTAGGCCTGCCATGTTCGAAACCTCTTAATTACATGACAACAACTTTATATGTTACTGCAAATCTCTTCCTCTTACACCTTTGATAACACTGTTTGATGATATAAGTATTAACCATTCGAGATACTACGTTGAATGAACAATTTTATCTAAAGCAACTTATTGTTTCCCATAATTGACCTTTGGTCTTAGAACAAGAAATAAATATGCAGTACATAAATAATTAATAGTTAAAATTTAAATGACAGTGATATATAGAGGAAATGTTTCACTTCTCGACTCCTGCTTATGTACTATTTATTTCGTTTACAACAAACAAAAGATTTAGCTAGTTAATTCGTCTATCGTTTACAACAAACAAAAGATTTACCTAGTTAATTCGTCTATCATAATGCACGCACAACTAAAATATCTATAATAAAAACAAGCACTCAAGCAAATTCTAAGATTCTCAACTCACCGAATCAATCTTTTAAACAAAAACAAATGACCATCTTGAAAAAAATAATAATAATGAAATATTAATTAGTCACAAGTCAATCCAAATCTAGAAAAGCTTACGGTTAAACTTTAACTCTGTGCAATAAACTACCATGTCTTCACAAATTGCAGCGAAGAACAATCACGGACTATTAAAATAGATACAAAGATGTGCCTTCACCCAAGAACAATTCTAATCATAGTCATGAATCCTTGTCACATTGTAGAATCAATAGCCTATATTATTTAAACTCTGATAATTTTTTTTTATTGTGACGTTCTCTTGCTCTAAATAAATAAAGAGTCCTTAAATAAGGAAAAAAAATTAATACACTATATTAGTTGGTTTGAAAGTCCTAAATTACATATATTTTAAATAAGGTGAAAGTCCTAAATTACATATATTTTAAATAAGGTAAAAAATAATTTATAATAAGGTGAACAAAGAAAAAACACAACATAGATAAATATTAATTAGTTGGTACTTGATAAAAGAAATTCTAACCTTATAATAGTAATGAACTACGTACAGAGCAATAAATATGAACATTATATTGGTGATGATAGAATTCTAAACCTAAAGGGAAGCCACAACCCACATGTAGTAAAGAATTAAAGTATGTTTTTTTTTTCTTTTTTTTTTTGGTAAGGTGGATAGATTAAATAAATAAAGTTTAGAACAGACTGTTGACTACTTAGTCAGGTACAAAAATATAAGTATCAAGGTTCTGATAATTTATACAAGGATTGATTTTCCTAGCATAGTTAGTTCCTAGAATGTCTGTCCAAACGTATTGTTGTGCATACACCTGAGGAACTGCCAAAAAAATAGTGGATCGGAAGTCTTTCTTGTTCGCTCCCGCCTTGGCTAAGCAGTCAGCAACTATGTTTTGCTCCCTAATGCAGTGGATTACTAGTGGATAGCCCACCCTTCTCAGTGCACGCCTGCAAAAATCAAGAATGGGATTATAGTGCATGTTTCCAACTTTCAACATATGAATAACCTCAGTAGAGTCTACATTAATTTCAGTAGGAAATAATTTTTCGAACTCTACTAGTCACAATCCTTCAAGTAGCGCTAAAAGCTTCATTTGGTTGTTGGTTGCGTGAGGGAAGCTTTTGAAAAATCCAATAACCCAATCACCTTTGTGATTTCTAATGCACCTACCAGTACCCCCGATTCTTGGGTTCCCAAGGCAAGTTTCGTCAGTGTTAAGCTTGTATCTGGCATTCGTAGGGGGCTGCCAACGTACATTGATACAGATTTGTTGTGGTGGATGAGAAATACTAGGGGGAAAGAGAGAAAATTCAATAGCACTAGCATAAGCATTTCTAAAGAAAGCGGTGGTGTTGGAATTACTAAACACGCAATCATTCCTGCATTTCCATAATTCCCACAGGCAGAAAGAGATCAGGGCTAGAAGGGAGACATTGAGATCAGCCATAGTGTTGTTGAACCAATCTCTGATTGTACGTAGAAGGTTATCATTGGTGAGGTTGGTGATGGTAGGCGCGTTGCAAGCTAAATTTTAGAATAAGCCATTCCAGAGACTGTTCGAGCGACTACAGAACCAGAAGATATGCATTGGATCTTCAGGGCTGTTTGGGCAGAATTTGCAAGCATGATGGATTGGGACACCCATGCGTTTAAGGGTAAGATTACAGGGAAGTCTATTGTGTTGAATGAGCCAAAGAAAATGCTTTATCTTGTTGGGTATTTTAAGGGCCCAGATCCAGCTAAAATTATGGCTCTCAACCATTTGGTGTAGTTTGGAAGTAATCAGATTGTAGGCAGACTAACTTGTAAAGACTCCCTTGCCAGTGAGATTCTAGATTGTGTAGTCAGACTTGTTGGTGGTATCAGGAATGAGGGTGTGGTTGATGGTATGAATGAGGGGGGAAGAAAGTTGAGCAGAAAGCTGAGAAAAATCCCAAGAATTATTTCTCCAGAACTCTGAAACCTTTAAATCCCTGTGGTTATTTGGCATAGGGCCATGAATAATCGTGCATAGGGGATTGTGATTCAGGATCCATCGAACAGTCCAAAAATTCACCTGATCCCCCTTATATATAATCCACTTGGTTGCTTCCGAACAGATTCTATGGCCCTTGTTAATGTTTTTCCAGGTTTTAGAAATACCCTGCGAGGTATTGGTATTGTTTAGTTTGGAGAACTTATTTCCTAGAACTCTTACCCAAAGAGATTGAGAATTTTTGGTAAACCTCTAAGACAAAGCCGTATGGGAGGTAGTGTTTTTGTGCCCAGCTTGCTGGATACCCAGGACACCAAGACATTTGGGTCTAGTGATGATCTCCCAATTTAGCATATGCATTTTTTGCTTAAGATCAGTGGTGCCCTAGAGAAAGTTTAGCTGGATTTTGTCAATGTGCTTGTTGACTTCAGCAGGAATATCTATATATTGCATAGTATGAATGGGGATGCTGTTGAGAGTGGCTCTTGTGAGGGTGGCCCTTCCGGTTTGGTTGAGCAATTTGGTTTTCCAACCGGAAAGTTTTGCCTTCATTCTATCAACGATGAATTAAAAATCAGTGTTGGTGGGGGGTTTATAAAATATTCAAAATCCCAGATATTTGTCAAAATTGTTCCCAGCAGGGATAGCAAGGCAAGAGGAGATAGCCTGAGAGACATTATTGTTGTAATTCTTAGAAAAGAAAATTTTTGATTTTCTCCTATTGATTTTCTGGCCAGAGAAGGAGCTAAAAACTTCCAGCACCCTTTTAACAATGTCACAAAAGGAGCTAAAAACTTTCAGCACCCTTTTAACAATGTCACAATTCTTTTGGTCAGCTTTTGTGAAGAGGGCTAGATTGTCAGCCAAAATGAGGTGGAAGAGTTTTAGTCCTTTTCGGCTAACAGCAATGGGGGACCAGTTAAGCGTATCAACCTCTTAATTTATTCTTATAGATAGAAGTTCCATGCAAAGAATAAAGAGGTATGGGGACAGGGGATCACCTTGTCGTATGCTCCTAGAAAGGGAGAAAAAAAGGGGGTTTTGTTCCATTGATGAGAATAGAAATTGAAGAGGTAGAGATGGAAGACATAATAAGCTTAGAGATAATCGGTGGGAACTTGAAAAAGATCAAACTTTCCAGATGAAGGACCATTCAATTCTATCAAAAGCTTTTTCAAGATCAATCTTGAGGATCATGTTGTCATGTTTGCCTTTCATTGTGGAAAGGTGAGTGATGAATTCCTGGACAATTATTGCACTGTTGGAGGCCATTTTGTTAGGTAGACTAGATTGGGTGGGGCCAATGATTTTATTAAGAAAAGGTTTGATCCTATTGGCAATGATTTTTGTAATAATCTTGTACTGGGTATCAGAGGCCTATGGGGCAAAAGTTCTTTAAGGTGACTGCATTTTGGTATGAGACAGAGGAAAGTAGTGTTGACCTATGCATCCATGACTCCAGAAGAAAAAACTTTGTTACAGAAGAAACTAAGATGTGAGCTGGTAGCATCCCAGAACTTTTGGAAGAAGAGGGGGTGGAGTTCGTCTGGACCCAAAGATTTAGTGGCCTTAAAGCTGAAGACAACCCTCTTTATCTATGTGAGGGAGGGAATGCTATCTAGCAAAGAGTGAGAGGAGTTTGGAATAAAGCCCAAGGAAGAAGGGTTGGTAAGGGTGGAGTTTAAGGAGCTTGAATGATCAGTGGTGTACAGGGAGTTATAGTAGTAGATGATGGATAGCTCAATATCCTCTTGAGAGTAGAGCCAGTTTCCTTGATCGTCTTTGAGTGACAGGATTCTGTTTTTTCTCCTTCTATTAAGTGTAGAAGTGTGGAAAAATTTTGTGTTGGCATCCCCCTCAGTAAGCCAATTTATTCTTGACTTAGTCTTTCAAAACTCATATTCTAACCTAAGGATCTCTTTGTATTGGCTCATTAAAGAATCCTCGAGGTCATGAAGAAAGGAGCTAGTAGGATAGTGGGGACTTTTCTGAATTCCAGCAATCCTGGCATTAAGACATTTTCTTAGAGAAGATGTTTCCAAAGACCTCTTTATTCCAAGGGATACAGATGTTCTGGAGGGTAAGGATAGAGTTAGTGAGGTTGTCATTATTTATTAAGGAGGAAAAGTCAGGGTGAGAGCACCACATGGGTTTCATTCTAAAAGGTTTTTCCTTAGGGGTTGGATTTCCCCCAAAGTTAACCATGATAGGGCAGTGATCTGAGTGTGTTCTGGGAAGATGGGTGACAGAAGATTCAGGGAATAGGTGAAGCCATTGCACATGCGCAAGGAACCTATCAAGTCTCTCCAAGATGAGATTGTTATTATTCTTGTATCTCTTATTAGTCCAAGTGAACCTACTACCCTTAAAGCCTAAATCAATAAGGTTGCAGTGGTTGATACAGTTCCAAAACTAGTTAACTCTGTTATTCCTAATAGGGTTTCCACCAAACTTATCATGGGATGAGAGGACTTCGTTGAAGTGCCCCCAACCAACTAGCTCATGTCAGGGTGGCTTCCCATAGAGTCAGCCAGTATGGTCAGCTGGTCCCATAGAGTTTTTCTTATGTCTAAGTTGGGACTAGTAAAGACAATACTGAGTAACCAAGAAGAGGGAGAGAGATTACCTTAACTGCAATATGGATAGATTGTGGAGTAATAGAGATATCAGTGATGTTAAACATATCTTCTTTCCACATCAAGACAAGAACCCCCGATATCCCAACAGCGACAGATTAGATTTGGCAGTCAAACCTCAGCTCCTGAGTAAGCTGATGATGGTCACTCATGCGAGTTTCAAGAAGAGAAAGCATAGCAAGTTTATAGAGGGTTACATAGCATCACAGTGATGGCAGAATTTTGTATTGTTAGCACCCGTAGCATTCCATATTATGAGGTTCATTATTAACTTGCTTTGGGTGGGAGGGGTTCACATTCATTGCCTTCCCTTTATCCCGAGGGTCCAGGGGTGGCTGTGGTAAGTTGATATTGATCATGGTCTTCAGAGGGTTTAGAGATATGAAAAATTTCCCCTCTGTGAGAATGCTCGGAGACCGGATATTCATTACAAATTTTGTTAAGTTTCATGGGATCAGGATTATCCATAACTCGCTTACTAATTTTGCGAATTTTAGTCCTATCAGCCTGTCCAAAGTGGTTACCTCTGTTATGGGGACTATCATGGTTGCCAAAATGGCTTCCATTTCTCGATTGCTTTTCTTTAACATTAGCAGAGTTCTTTTTTTTTCCCAAATTTGTGGTGGTAGAGGACTGGCTTGAGGTGCCTCCACTTTAGAAGAAGAAGCTACCAGGTTAGTCATAGGGGGCCCGTTTAAGAGCAGAGAGGGGTTGTGGGGCAGAAAAAAAGGGAGGGACTGTGAGACTTGAGTGAGAGTTTGAGCTAGTGACTCTGTTGAGAGAATCTCTTGGGGGTTCAAGTTGGCAGTTGCCATCAAGGTTGTCATCCAAAGGTTGTTGTCGTAGTTGGCAAGACTGCGGTTTAGAGCTTCCTTCGCTAGAAGTGTGAAGTACTATGGGTTCTGGATCACTACTTGTATCTGTCTCCCTTCTAGTAGACCTTGGATTGTGATTGTCATGTCTTGGAGCCCCATTTCCAACCAAGAAGTTAGTGTGTGATCCAGGGGAAGAGGTTCTAAGATTAGAGTTATGAGAGGGAGATTATCCATTTTGAGGTAATGGAGCTGCAGTAGTAGAGTTTGTGAGAAGGTTATTTGTATGACGATAAAGAAAAGTGTCATGGTTCGTATGACGAGGTAAGAAATGATTATGGAAGGTGTTTGCAATGGAGGTGCAGGTGGTAGAAGCAGAGTACTCAGACGGCTTAGAAGGAGAGCTTTCCTGGTTGATTAGACCATAAGTGGTCATGTCGCTCTGGTCTTTTGGGTTCTCAGCCTCTTGGAGAGAGTCAAATCTATTGGTGGAGCCCAGTATGGACTTACTGGGAGTAGAAGTTTTGAAAGGGGAAGGAAATGGTCTTGATGGGCCTGAGTTTCTTAGGCCTTTGGAGAAGAGACATTATTTTTATAAACCTTTGCCCCCCCCCCCCCCGGTAGTACCCTTAAAAGTGGAGGAGTTGTTTGCTTTCGTCCTGGCCCAAGCCTGGGCATTTTGCTGAGCATTTGGGCCATATGAGAGAGACGGCTCGTTACTTGGGTTAGATTTAGTGGGCCTCTTCCCAAGTTGTGCCGAAGTGGACTGATCCAAGGATCTTCTATGGCCCAAAGTAGTATTTCCTTAATCCTTACCCGGTTTGCAAGGCTGATAGAACCCGCCGGAGGTTCCATCGGAGAACTTGGCAGTTGGGAGGAATCGAGAAACTTACCTGATTCGGGGTCATAGGACTTGGTTTTGATATTGGGTTTCTCACCTTACTTCGTACCTAGTGTTGGGGATCTCCCTTTTTTATTCAGCTTGTTACCTCGTTTGGCAAAGGATACCGTCTTTCATTGAGTGGTTGCTTCCTGGGTCTGGTTGAACTCCGTTGATCCTGAATTGTTGGGGTTAGCTTCGCTATTAATTTGTGTGAAGCTGAACCCTTTGCTGGTATGTCCCAGTCTCCCACAGTTGGTACAGAGGAATCCTTCTCCCTCATAGCGAATTTCTTGCACATGGTGTCCGATAGTTATAAAGGTACAGACAGGACTGTCCATTGGAACTTGCACACATATACGCGCGTACCGTCCTCGAAGAGAGAAAGATGTACATGCGTCTATTTTCAAGAGTCCACCAATTTCCTTACTAATTCTTTCAAGAATCGTGTTTTCATGAAATTCAGTTGGTAAGGAGGGGAGTCTTACCCAGATTGCTGAAGAAATAATTTTGGCCTTACTGGGTACAAAGTTGGGTTCCCAGACTCTGGTGGAGATGTAGCACCGGCGACGAACCACGGACCTTCCAAGAGAATTTTTTTCTGGCTTGTTTCAAGAGCAAGTTTTACTGTGAAGTAGTCTTCCCCTAAGTCAATTAGGGTTATGTTTTCTTGGAGTTTCCATAGATCCATAAGCTTTGATCTGAGGTACTGGTGATTGAGTTTACGACCTACACATTTGATAATGACGGATCTCCTCCAAGGACTATATAATCTTTGCTTATCTTCTTATGAGAGATGAATGTGTTTCTCCACAAACCCAGGCTCCACATTCCCCAATTTCTCAAAGTTCATGGGTGTGTCTACAATCCCTCGAATTTTTGCACCTGATTCCTCAGTGGCTTCCTTATAGGACATTTTCCTCAGTGGTGTAGTCGCTTCCATGTTAGCCTTAGTTTGGTCTGGTGGGTTAGGTGGTGGAATCGGAGGTGGAGGGTCAGGGTTTTGTTTTTCCGATGGAGTAGGCATTTTGGGATTTTAGAGAGAGTTGGGTCTTTCTCTCTCTAGGTTAATTTCATGGTTAGGAGCAATAATTTTGAGTTAAAGTATGTTAATATATTACAATATGTATGGTAATGTAAGTAGTATTAATGGTATTAAAAAAATAGAAACGGAATCCTAGCATAAATAAGCAAACTTGTATTCAATAACGGAATGATAGAGTAGTCTTTAAATATGAAAAAAAATTAATACACTATTAGTTGGTTTGAAAGTCCTAAATTACATATATTTTAAATAAGGTGAAAGTCCTAAATTACATATATTTTAAATAAGGTAAAAAATAATTTATAATAAGGTAAAAACTAATTTATAGTTTAGTAGGTGTCAAAGTCCCAAATCAGAAAAAATAATTAAATTATTAATTTTTAAATATAAAAATAGTGAAAAGACGATTTTGTCTAAAGTGAAGACTTTTAATGAAGGGCAAAAAGTTGAAATTACTTTTCTAAGAGTCTTCACACTTTTAATAAGTCCTAAATTACATATATTTTAAATAAGGTAAAAAATAATTTATTATAAGGTAAAAACTAATTTATAGTTTAGTAGGTGTCAAAGTCCCAAATCAGAAAAAATAATTAAATTATTAATTTTTAAATATAAAAATAGTTTAAAGATGATTTTGTCTAAAGTAAAGACTTTTAATAAAGGACAAAAAGTTCAAATCACTTTTTTAAGTGTCTTCACACTTTTAATATATTATATAGATTTTATATATATATATATATATATATATATATATATGTGTGTGTGTGTGTGTGTGTGTGTGTG
>NC_061117.1:202668992-202704641 GCF_002878395.1 Capsicum annuum
TATATATGTGTGTGTGTGTGTGTGTGTGTGTGTGTGTGTGTTTACATTATTATATTTAAGTGTAAATCTTTGAAAAGTGATATAAAATTTTATACTTTATTTAAAATCGGGGTAATAGATAAAATCATTTAATTTTAAGTAATCAAACGCTACACGTTCGAGGCACGTGCGGTTAAACTAGTTTTACTTAATGATCCCAGCCCCACTTCCGCACACACGATTTTTATTTATGGAAAACTTACATGAAAATCCTATTTAGAAAATATTAATCATCTGTACAATAATACTTTTTCTTTATTATTATTTATAACAACTGCAATATGTATTAAAAATGGATTATATACACAATATAATATAAATACATTATAAGTATTTTAAAATGTATAGTGTTTATTAGGTATGAAATCTGCAATATGTATTAAAAATGAATTATGCATACAATAATGTGTATTATAATTGTTAGATTGATAATAAAAATTCTATTACTATAGATGATAAAAGTTTTCTTAATATAGGATATATATATGTAATTTTTTCTTTATTTATTTAATTTATCATATGTTATTCTACATTTGTATTATATATACAGTCAGATTAAATGTGAATTTACATAAATACTTTGTAAAACTCAAAACTTTTGATGATAGAATGAATATATATTTACTACTCTACCAAACCTTGGTAGATTTTGCTTCGTGATGACAGTACATGTAATTGAGTCTAAGACCAAACCATTATTTAGTTGTCTTTACTTTGTGGACCATTTTTGTAAGATAAATAACACTTGACTACCTTAATATAATTTCCATATATATATGTACTAATATATAGTCTCTAGCTAAACTAAAAAAAATATTGTTGGAAACTTTCTATTTTGAGGAGTCCATTATATTACTCCAGATTAGTTTCACGTGGGTGACAAATTACACCTTATTCTTCCAAAAAGGAAAGTGGTCACTATACTAATTAATTAAAGCAGTACGTGGTGTACAATTCAATTAATATTTAAATCAATTTAGGTTCCATTTTAGCATGTGAGATAAAATCATGATTTGAAATTATGATATAAAATTATGAAATGAAATTAAAGTTTTATTTCTGTTGTAATATACCATAAACTATAATAATTACTATTGAAATAATAAAATGAAGAAAATAGAATAATCTTCTACTTGACTGAGATGTGGATATCTCGCCCTCTTTAAGGATATTCAAGTTTACTGTGGCATAATCTATACCGATTCAACAGTATATCTCTTGACTTATCCCCTCTAGGATACAACAGTCCATCAACGATGTACAACTCAAACAACTCCGAATTAGTTAAAGAGTCCAAAGCTCCACAAACAAAAAACACTTTCCTTCAACATATTAAAACACTCTTTATTATAGTGAATATAATTGTAGACTTAGACTATTTTCTTTGTCTCAACTCTATCTTTCACTAATATAATTATTTTCTTTTGTATAGTGAATATAGTTGAAGAATCAATCTCACTAGTGAATATAGAGTGTGGGAGGATATAGTTCACTAATTGTTTTCTAATTGCTAGTGAATATAGTTCACTAATTATTTTCTTTTGTACAGTGAATATATTTTCTTTTGTATAGTGAATATAGTTGAAGAATCAATCTTTCAAGACCTCTAGTTAAGGGGGAGCAACCCCATCTACTGCACAAAATCTTTTGGTGGTGGCCATCGATAATTTTTATAATTGCTGCTTTGGTGCTTGGAGTATCAATTTGATCATAGATGTAGGGGACAAAGGGTTCGCAGTATTTGTTATCTATGTTTTCTCCTCTACTATGAGAATAGTGGAAATAGATGGAAGTTATCATACGGAGCCACACACTTACTTAAATTGTGTAAGAGAATTAAAATAGAAAAAAATTACCTAATACTATAATTTAAATTAACTAATCTATTTAAAATTTCTATCCTTTTTATTTAATTAAAATAATGACTGATTTTTAAAATCCCCTTCAAAAGTTTAATACATCCTTCAAATTCCTATTTTCAAGGGGAGAGGTTTTGAATTTTGATCGTTTCCCTTGCCGTTTTCTTGTCTGTTCCCTTATCTGCAAATAAATCAATGGAATCCAAACCCTCAACCAGATTCGGACCCTTCAGTACTCCTCTACTCTCTCTTTCCACCTCCATCCACCAACAATAATTTTGACAAAGCCAAACGACTGACTTACATTCAAAATCGTCGGCGACTTTATTCAAAGTGTTGGTAATGTTACCGATATATTTTTGGATATTGGATGTACCAAAATGTTAGAGGAATGCTGGATGTATCGAGCGGCATATTCACTCTTGGACCTTTAACACTTCATACAACAAGCACCTAGCTCTTACAATGACACAAGAGGGGCATCCACCTCTCAAAGCACCAAAGTCTCAAGCTTTGCAACACACAAGAGAATCCACCCTTACGCTATGCCCTAATTTCAGTTTTGAGAACTCTCTCTCACAAGAGTAGTGTCTTCAATATCAAGCGTAAACTAAGAAAATAAACCCTATAAGGTACTATTTATACAACATTACAAATAATAGAGAAATGACAAAAGAGCCCTTTAGTGACTAGTCTTCAAAAATACTTAAAAGTGTTATGATCATGATCATACTTGTATCATCCTCTCCATCTTGAGAGGAATTTGATCACAAATTCACGGGCTCACCTCTTTTGCAAAGGCACTTCACAATCTCCTTCTTTCGGCAACACATCTTCTCCATACTCTTCATTTTGCACTTTGGCTTCATTTTGGAAGTAGAATTCAATTCACCTTCATACCTTGGAGGATATTTTTGGAAACCCTTAGTGGCCTCGGGTTGGGTAGCCATGAATGAGTTCTCTTTGAGCTCCTTCTCAATCTCTAAAGCCGCGTGGAAGATGTCATCTACGGTGTCGAATTTGTGAAGCGTCATGCGAGTGGAGATGTCCTTGTTTAACCCAACCTTGAAGCGCACAATGTCATGACTTACTTGCTCGCCTAGGTGGTCAAGTTTCAACATCAATTGTTGAAATTCATCATAGTAAGCCATGACACTCTTGCTCCCTTGTCTCAAATTATACAATTTGGCAAGAAGCTCATGCCTATAAGTCTCGGGCAAGTACCATTGCCGCAAAAGGCTCTTCAACCGAAACCAAGGAGGAGGTTGTCCCCCAATCATCTCATTCCCAAACCGTTTAACATACTCCCACCATGTATTAGCATACCCTTCGAAGTGAGCTATAGCATAGCAACTTTTTTTTTCTTCGGTGAGATCATTAAGTTGGAAGATCTTGTCACAAGACGACTCCCATATAAGGTAGGCTTCAGGATCACTCTCACCTTTACAAACGGGAAGGCTCACTTTGATGGAATTGAGACCTACATCTCGATTTGGATGGCCATATCTCACCTCTTGGTCTAACTCTCCATGTCTACCCCTCATTCTTTCTTCCCTCAAGTAAACATCATCATACGGCACATAACCATCGTGTTGTTCTCCCCTACCATAGCCCTCAACATGGATGAGTCTATTTGGGTTAAGTGGAGCTTGTAGTGGCGAGATTGGATTTGGATAGTGAGGTCTTTGGTCAAGTGGAGTTTGGATGAGAGGGTTCGGGTTTGGTAGTGGTATTTGGGTTCCAAGCCCTTCTTGTTAGACTTGGTGGAGTGGAGGTTGGTTTGGTCTATCTTGTTCTTGGCTTCGGGAGTAGAGATTGGTCGAATTTGTGGCAATTAGTTGATATAGCATTTGGTGCATGGTCCCGGGAGTATTAGTTGGGGAATTGTTTTGAGGTGTGGAAGGTTGACTCCTTTGGATTTCCACATGTTCTAATCTCCCACTTATTGATGCCACATCCGTATCTAACTTCTCAAGACCCACATTCAACCTAGCAACATCTCGGGACATAGTTTCAAGGCGAGCCAAAATGAGATTGATGGCATTATTATCCATTGTTTGAGCATTTGAAGCCTCGGGTTCCATTGTGGTTATACCAAGAATAACCCTTCAAGTTACGGTCCAACAAGACACCCAATTAGTCCACAACGCCACACACAACAATACAATACAAATTCTACAAAACAAAACACACGTGAGTTCAAAACAACCTCCCACAATGACAACACAAGATAACAAGAACCAACGGTTTTCACTAAAACAAAAACAAACTAGTACATGAAAGTAAAGATAGGTAGTGAGACATACACTATTACAAAACCAAAGAACCCAAGAATATCTTAAATCCAAGGACCCCTAAGACTTACAATAGTAACACCACACTCCTACGAAGACACAAGAGGGAATCCACCACTCAAGTACTAACGTTTCTAGCTAATTTTGCAACACAAGTGAGTACCACACTTGTTCTTGCCCTAGTTTCGGTTACAACTCACTCACTCTCTCTAGAGAATAGTCTTTCAATATCATTTAACAACTAAAGAACTAAAGAACTAAAACTAGTCTATTTATAGACTTATTACAAACATAAGTGAAATATCCGAAAAGCCCTTAATGAAGGGAAGACAAAAGGTGCCTATGGAGTAGAGTGTATGACCCGTTCTTGGTGTGTGATATGGTGTTCCTTTGTACTTCACTTGTACGCTTCGAGTCTCTGGTTTAACACGCACTCTCGTAAGTTCATCTTCGTGATTATTCTTGTATCATCCTTTCCATCTTGAGAGGAATTTTCCCACAAATTCATGGCTTCACCTCGTTCAATTGGCCACTTAAAGGAAGCCACTCAAAACAGTACGCAAAACATGGAGAACCCGCAAGCTCAATAACAACAAATCTCAGCCGATATCTTTATTTTGAATCTTGGCTTCCTCTCCATATTGAGCTTTACCTTCAATCTCATCCGATTCAAGTCTCCTACCATCATACAAGGATTGTCGTAGACCCCATATCTTTCATGTTCCTTTCTACCATTCTCCTCTACATGGACATATCGGTTTTGGTAAAGCGAAGCTTTGGTCAAGGGGGTTATTTTAGTGAAGTGGAGCTTTGGTTGTGGATCTTGGACGGAAGGAATTTGAATTAGTGAAAGTTGATGCCTTTGGTTAAGTGGATCTTGGATGGGAAGGTTCAGTTTTAGTGTAGGCATTTGGCATCCAAGTCCTTGTTGGACTTGATCGAATTGTGGGGAAATGGGCCTAGTTATGTCTCAGTTTTGAGGGCTATTTAGAGCTTGGCTTGCGGAATTAGGTGATGGTCTTCGAGGATTGGTCACTGGAAGTAAAGTGTCGGGAGTCAAAGCACGAGAGTTCCTTCGACTCTCCATTCGATCCAACCTCTCACTCATAGTTACCACATACGAGCCAATTTTTTCAAGACTCGCATTCACCCTAGCAAGGTCTTGGGACATAGCATCAAGGCGAGCCAAAATAAGATTGATGGCATTATTATCCATTGTTTGTTCATTTGAAGCCTCGGGTTCCATGGGGGTTGTACCAAAAATAATCCTTCAAGTTTCTTCAAACTCAAGCTCAACAATGGTGGATGACTCAAATAACCTCCAATTTAGCTCAAATTCGAACCCAATACTCCTCTAGTGTTAGAGAACACAAATCTAACACTAAAAACACAAGAAAAACACAAAATCAAAAACTCAAAATTTGACCTAGGGTCAAAAACGGGCTTAGTATTTTTTTGAGATTTTCGATTTTGACACTTCTTTTTTTGTTGGAATTTTCAATTTCTAGACTCTGATAGTGTTAGAGAACAAAGATCTAACACTAGAAAGACACAAACATTAAGTTTTTTGAAAGACCCAAAAAATGTGAACAATAACTTTTTTCTTTTTTCTTTCTTTTCACTTTTTTTTTATTTTCAAGATAATAATCCCAAAATTGATTTTGTAGGAACAAAATCAAACCTTTCTTTGATACCAAATGATACAAGACAGCCCAAGAACACAAGAAAACAAACACCAAAACAGTCCACTAAGTCAAGGAACTATGGGCCTCTTTTGGTGATCACTCTCGGATTCAAGAACACAACAAGAACACCATGTAATGAGGTGTTTAACACCTAATTTTCAGCATAAAACCAAATTATATTATGACAATAAAAATGAAGAACAACAATGTTACAACCACAATAACCAAACGACTTGAACAACAACAACACAAACTACAAGATTAGGACAAGACACAAAAATAGATAGTTAGACAAGTGTTGATGTAGTCTTAACAACCCAAGAGCATATTCACTTTTGGACCTTTAAAACTTCATACAAAAAACATCTAACTCTTATAATGACACAAGAGGGGTATCGACCTCTCAAAGCACCAAAGTCTCAAGCTTTGCAACACACAAGAGAATTTACCCTTATGCTATGCCCTTATTTCAGTTTTAAGAACTCTCTCTCACAAGAGTAGTGTCTTCAATATCAAGCATAAACTAAGAAAATAAACCCTACAAGGTTCTATTTATACAACGTTACAAATAATAGAGAAATGACAAAAGAGCCCTTTAGTGACTAGTCTTCAAAAATACTCAAAAGTGTCATGATCATGATCATACTTGTATTATAGAGTAATCAGCTCTAAAAGTTTTGGGTTGTTGTGGTTTCTCTGGCTATTGTAGATACCTAATTTTGTCCCTCCCGAAGTTTAATTTTATTCATTTTTTGCCTCACCTTATCATACACCCTCACCCATTCTACACTTTTTCCACAAGGAAACAAATAATAACAAAATCCTAACAAATGAAATCCCTAATGCCTAATATTTCCTTATCCTAACTAATTTTTACATCTCATCCTAACCACTATCCTACCCCACCCCCACACCTCATACCCCTATCCTACCCACACCCTCAAGTCACATTTTTTTCCATATTTTTTAATGAGAATAGATACACATAGGATGGGAATATACATAGATCATCGGATACAATGAGGACAGGGCTCCATTTTTTTCCATTGAAGCAAAAATGCACACTTCTCTAGTCCCTTCATCACTCACGTAGAGAACACGATAGACATACACCCATATACACTACACACACTAACTGAAAAAAAAACACAGAAGACACACTACACACATTAACCGAAAAAAGAAATGCAGAAGACACACATCACACAGTCGCCGAATTAAGCACACACACTATACTTTTATACACACTCCACGATAGAGGAAAAATGAAAGGAGAACGAGAGAGTAAAGGAAGATCGAGAAAATTGAGGTTGAAAGATTGAGAGAGAAAGAGAGATCAAAAGAGAGTAGAAAAACAGAGAGGGACTGAATAGAGAAGAGAGAGAATAGGGAACCAGCTGAACGGAAGGGACACAAATCGGTTGGTCTTGAATTTTCCCAAAAAAATTTCTTGCTGGAATCATCTATCTCTCACCGGTTCAGTCATCGCAGCAATAAAATCCCTCTGTTTTTGTTCATTTCGGTGATATATCACCTGAAATACATCGAAAAGCACCCAAACAGTAACCCAACTCCAGGTCATTTTAGCATTACCACTGGGAAACTTCAACGTTCACTGTCACAGCAAAACTCGTCGGAAAAAGACCAAATCAAAAATGGATCAGTTGAGTCGATTTAAATTAGTACAGTTTTTGGGTTGTTCGAGTTGCAGGTTCATCTATTGAGGTTCGAATCGAGGTTTCCAAGTGCAGACTTTCTTTGTTAGAGTAACATTGAGTTCAAAATCTTCAAATTGAGGTTCAATTCTACTCTTTCCCTCTTTTTATTTCATTGTTTATTATATTTGGTGTGTTGGATTGAATATCATGTGTTGTTTGATCTTTGTTTGTGGTGAATACTATTTTTTTTTAATTCATGGTTAGTTCCTTTGAATATAGATCGTATGGTGAAATGATATCTCGTTTGAGAATTAAAATTGGTTGTTTGGGGTGGAATTGAGAAATTGATAAAAAAAAAGGGCGAATTTGGATTAATTTTGATTCATTGTTGTTTTTATTTAATTAAGAATAAATATCAAATTTGTGAATGTGATAAAATTATGATAGGTCAAATCGGATAGGCAAATAATAGGCTCGGACAGGCAGATTTAGAACTTGTGGTTTGTTGAATACTGAAAAGGTTTGATGAATGATTCTCTTTTTCTCGCATTTGGAAATGTATTCATTTAGTCGGGGAATGCCCCGTGATCAGTTGTATTTATTCACCGGAGAATGTCCCAAAGTATCGTGTACGCAAAGGAGGCTCATGATCAAGGCCCGAGGCATCAGGTAAAGTATTAGAGCATAGTTTAGGGTTAGTGTAGGTTAGCGTAGGTTTACATTTTTGCATTTTTCTATTTTTGGACTGGACACTATATTTTTGGATTTATTTTGATTTGTTTGTTTGGTTGATTGTTTTGTATGTTTGTTTGGTTTATACATCTTACAGTGTCTATTAGCCGATATACACTACAAAGCAACCGTGGTTGAACCACGGAATCGATGGGTGTCTAACACCTTCCCCTCGGTCAACAGAATTCCTTAGCCGAAATCTCTATTTGCAAACTAGTTTTAAAGAGTCAAAAATAGTTTTGAAAAAAAAAAATTCAAAGGTGACTTGGCATACCCGATTATGCCAAGTGGCGACTCTGAGTTGATTATAAAATGAATCCTTTTCGAAATAATTTTCATCTTTTGTCACTTAATAATCAAAACCCTTCCGAAACTTAAAATCATATTCATTTTGGTTAAAAAAAGGGTGTGACAGCTCTGATGACTCCGCTGGGGATTTTTAAAAATTTTAGCTTATTTTTTGAAGTTGTATCAACTTAGTTTGACATTGTGGGTGTATAAACATTGTTTGTGTTAGTGTTTGTGTTATTGCTTTATCATTGTTGAGTGTCTACGTGCTACATGTTTACAGTTTTCTTTTATGTATTACCGCTTTATATCTTGCATCACTTGCATAACCTGAGTCAACTTTTTCTACAACAAGTTCCGGAGTACACGTCGTGTACACAAACTCTAGTTGAGTCACTCTTATTTTAGGAGGGGGAGCCATCGGATGTATGGAGTAGGTGGAAAGCAAAGCAGCCACTATCAACCATATGCTCCCCCAAACGGTCTTGTTAGTGGATCCAAGCGTAGGTCAGCCATTAGATCATGCTTATCTGCATCATATTGAGACCTAGCGGGACCCACTTGATCCTTTGTAGGAGACTCACCCCTTAAAGCATCCCTACGTGCTAATTGTTGCATCATTGAGGGTAATATGGTTATTTGACGGACTGGTTTGGGAAAAACATGTGTTAGAATTAAAGGAGTGTGTGTTTAAGCAAGAACAATTCAAAAAAAAAAAAGAGATTCGCAGTTTATTTTTAGAGTTCTTTATGGCTTTTGTTCTTCACAACCCAAAAATTCAAAAAAGATTTTTTTTCACCTTTTGCATTTGTTTTCACAAGAGAACAAAAATTCAAAAAAAAAATTTTATCTTTTGCACTCATTTGTCAAAAATAAAACCATCAAAAAGATTTTTCTTTTGTTTTCAATAGCAAGTATTCACGATTCAAAAATTTCAAAAAGACTTTTTTAATAGAAGATTTTTATAAAAGAAAAATGTAAAAGATGGTAGAAGTTTGTACATTTCATATAATGAAAATACCAAAAAGATTTTTCTTTCATATTTGTTGGTGTCATTTTTTTAGGTTAAGTGTCAAATTGAAAACTCAAAAAATGATTTTATTGTCATTGTCCCTCTCCTGTTTGTGATCGTGTCTCTTAAGTTAGGATCAATCTGTTAGTTAATCCCAAATTGTCCAATCTGGATTAATTACACACATCTGATTCTCCTCTCTCTGGAGTGAGATACGTAGGCAGCCCTTCTAGGATTCGGTGATCTTATTTCAAAAAATCAAAAAAAAAATTCTTCACTCTTCTTTTAGAGTAGGTGTTTCATATACATCTTTAAAAGAAAACTACAAAAAAATTTTCCTTTAATAGGTTCAAGTTTCATTTTGGTATGAAATTCAAAATAAAAAACCCAAAAAGATTTTCTTTGGTAATCATAGGTTTCATTTTGTATAGGAATGTTAAAACTGAAAAAATGCAAAAAAAAATTTCTTCATTCTTCATTTAGAGTAGATGTTTCATGTACATCTTTAAAAGAAAACTACAAAAGGATTTTTCATTAATAGGTTCAAGTTTCATTTTGGTATGAAATTCAAAATTGAAAACCCAAAAAGATTTTCTTTGGTAATCATAGGTTTTATTTTGTTTAGGGATGTTAAAACTTGAAAAATGCAAAAAAAGATTTTCTTCATTCTTTATTTAGAGTAGATGTTTCATGTACATCTTTAAAACAAAACTACAAAAAGATTCTCCTTTAATAGTTTCAGTTTCATATGAAATTTAAAATCGAAAATCCAAAAAAAATTTTCTTTGGTTATCTTGGATTTCATTTTGTATAGGGAGTTTAAAACTGAGAATTCTAAAAAGATTTTCGTTAATTATTTTGACAAATTTGTTATTTTTCTTTTCTTCTTAAAGTTTCTAGAAAAAGAAAAAGAAAGAGAGTTTGATTGGCCATTTTTTGCCAAACTTCACGAACTACACACACCTGATTCTCTTCTTTTGGAAGTGAGATACGTTGGCGCCCTTTTTGGATTCGGTGATCTTTCAAAAAGAAGATAAAAGGAAAGGAGTTTTTGAAAGAGTGTTGCATTCTAACGCCTTTGGTATCTCTTGTTCAGTTAGTTTAAGGTTGTTGGTTTGTGGCATTTGGCTGATTCTTCATATTGCACCAAGTCACAGAGAAAGTTATGGCCAACAAAGATATTGAGATTGTTGTCACTAATCAGATAGGGAGTTCGGGAAATAAAAATTTAGGAGCTAATGAAGAGATTTAGAAATTAAGGCAGCAAATGATAGAAATGTATCGAGCTTGGGCTAATGGGTTGCCGCCTCCTCCAGTTCCCATTGATAATCTGGAATATTTGTATAGCTTGTCTCCCGCGTCACATGCACAATTTCTCATTTTTGTTGACACGCCACAATATGCACCAGGGTCTACTCTGGGGAAATATTATCCAAACACTTCTAATATTCATTTTCTCACTCCTCAACACAAAACTACCACATACTCGGATTCACTTGTTGTTTATGCTTTTGCGGCACCACCCCTGCCTGAAGCTTCTATTTTTAATATCAATCCAATGATTGTGATTCCTCACTCTACAAGCGACCCTATATTGAATATTTTTTGTGATCAACATTGTGCTCTCGAGCCCAAGTTTAAGTCAACTGGTCCATATGGCTACACTCATCCGCTTGAATTTTCTCTTAATGCTGAAAAGCCTGTTATGAAAGAAGAACAAGAGGAAATAAATAGAAAATTGAGAAGTTTGTAACTGTCTATGAAGAATTTCCAAGGACTTAAGGGGTATAAAATGTCTCATATAAAGATCTGTGCATGTTTTCAGGTGTGTTAATCTCCATCTTGGCTTTAAAATGCCGAAGTTTGAGAAATATGACGAGCACGGTGACCTAGTGGAATATTTGAGGCATTATTGTAACCAATTAAGGGGAGCTAGAGGGAAAGAAGAATTGTTTATGGCTTATTTTGGTGAGAGTCTTTCAGGCCTAGCTTCGGAATGGTTTGTTGACCAAGACATCGACAAGTGGATTAGTTGGGATGACCTAGCTAATGAATTCGTGCAACAATTCCAATACAATATGGAATTGATTTCTGATGAGAAATCCCTAACTAACATGAAGAAGAAGAGTACTGAAAGTTTCAGAGAGTATGTAATTCGATGGCGTGAACAAGCTGCTTGGGTGAAACCGCTAATGAAATAAAGCAAAATAGTAGAGGTGTTTATTCAAGCGCAGGATGAAACATATTATCAACACTTGTTACCTGCATTAGGTAAGCCATTTATTGAGGTTCTCAAAATGGGGAGATGATAGAGGATGAAATTAAGACCGTTCACAATGTGAGTTTTGCAACATTGAAAGCAACTACTCAAGCAATTCAAAAGAGTTCAGGAAGTATTGGGGGAAAGAAGAATGATGAAGATCTATCTACTATTGTAGTTTGACAGTGGGCACGGTTAAGAAGACCACGTCGTCATTACCTTTAGGCTCAAACCTAAGTTCATGCCCAAGCTTCACAAAATCACTCCCAAAATCCATTATACTTCATTTCTCTACCTCCATATCCGCGTATGGCGCACAACCACATGTTCAACCCCCATCTTAACTACAATGGCATGCACCAACTCCTCAGAGTCACCCTCCAACTCCACAAACATACCAAAGCCCTTTTAGGCCCGATTTTTGATCCAATACAAATAATGAAATGAGGCAGAAGTCGAGAGATAGCTTCACACCAATTGGAGAGTCGTATGTCAGTTTATTCTAGAGATACACTCACCGGAACACACTGACCGAAGAAACATAAAAGACACACATCACACAGTCGCCGGAATACGCACACACACTATACTGTTATACACGCTCCACGATAGAGGGAAAATTGAGGGAGATCGAGAGAGTGAAGAGAGATCAAGAAAATTGAGGTTGAAAAATTGAGAGAAAGAGAGATCGAGAGAGAGTAGAAAAACAGAGAGGAACTGAACGGAGAAGAGAGATAATAGGTAACCAGCTAAATGGGAGGGACGCAAGCCGTTTGGTCTTGAATTTTCCGAAAAACTTCTTGACGAAATTGTCTATCTCTCACCAGTTCAGCCATCGCATCACTAAAATCCCTCTGTTTTTGTTTGTTCCGATGAGATATCGCCTGAAACGCGTTGGAAAGCACCCAACCAGTAACCCAACTCTGGGTCATTTTGGCATTGCCACCGGGCGGCGTTTACTGTCACAGCAAAACTCGCCGGAAAAAGTCCAAATCAAAAATGGGTCAATCAGGTCGATTTAAATTAGTACAGTTTTTTGGTTATTCGAGTTGTGGGTTCATCAGTTGAGGTTCAACTCGAGGTTTACGGGTGCGGACTCTCTTTATTCTAGTAACATTTAGTTCGAAAGCTTCAAATTGAGGTTAAATTCTACTCTTTCCCTCTTTTTATTTCATTGTTTATTATATTTGGTGTGTTGGATTGAATATCATGTGTTGTTTGATCCTTGTTGGTGGTGAATAGTGGTTTGTTTTGATTCATGGTTAGTTCCATAGAATATGGATCATATGGTGAAATGATATCTCGTTTGAGAATTAAAATTGGTTGTTTGGGGCAGAATTGAGAAATTAATAAAAAAAGGGCGAATTTGGATTAATTGTGATTCCTTGTTGTTTTTGTTTAATTCGGAATAAATACCAAATTTATGAACGTGATAAAATCATGATAGGTCGAGCCGGGTAGGCAAATAGTAGGCTCGGGTAGGCAAATTTAGAACTGGTGGATTGTTGAATGCTGAAAATATTTGATGAGTGATTCTCTTTTTCTCGCATTTGGAAATGTATTCATTTAGTCGGGGAATGCCCCGTGGTCTGTTGTATTTATTCATCGGGGAATGCCCGAAGTATCGTGTACGCAAAGAAGGCAATCAAGACCTGAGGCATTGGGTAAAGCATTGGAGCATAGTTTAGGGTTAGTGTGAGTTAGCGTAGGATTACATTTCCGCATTTTTCTATTTTTGAACTGTATAAATTGGACTGGACACTATAGTTTTGGATTTGTTTTGATTTTTTTGTTTGATTGATTGTTTTGTATGTTTGTTTGGTTTATACATCTTAAAGTGTCTATTAGCCAAGATACTCTACAGAGTGATCGTGGTTGAACCACGAGATCAAGGGGTGTCTAACACCTTCCGCTCGATCAACAAAATTCCTTCGCCGGAATCTCTGTTTGCAAACCAGTTTTAAAGAGTCAAAAACAGTTTTGAAAAAGAATTTCCAAAGGTAACTTGGCACACCTGATTATGCCAAGTGATGACTCTGAGTTGATTATAAAATGAATCATTTTCGAAAAAAATTTTATTTTTTGTCACTTAATAATAAAAACTCTTTCGAAATTTAAAATCGATTTTTTTTTAATTAAAAAAAGGGTGTGACGGCTACAAGTTCGCCAGAGATGGAATTTGAGTTGGCGTCGACTCTTGTGATTCTTGGAACGAAGGGTTTGACGGGTTTAAAACGTAAAATACTCTAATTAGTTCTTGTCCAAATATACTCTTAATATAAAGCACCAGTCATCTACTTGAAAATATGTTTCCGTTATTTTTTCATTTTTAACGCGCATTAATTTCTTATTAGGATGTATCAATTGTCAAATTATATATCCAAAAGATTAAAATTAGGAATTTTATATAATTTTGTTAAAAAAATGGATAGAGAATAATTATAAGTAAACTTGTTGAAATTTATGTAAGTTTTACATAAAATAAATCAAATAAATTTCAAAAATAACAAATTGTGCCTAATATGATCACATTTTCATGATTAAATCATATTTATTCCGATTTTGCATCTAAACTAGGTCTCTTGCTGATATTAAACCCAATCATAGTAGAGTGGGTTAGTAGTGGGAGGATAGATTATGGTAATTAATAAGGTCAATCCAGAGTTACTATGTTGGGTTCATCTAATTAAGTTCGTATTGTTGATGCATGACATAAACTTTTGCATGTGTAAGAATTTCACCAAAATTACAATAAGTAGAAAGTATATGAACTCATAATTTTATGAAAAATATAATATATTAAAATGTTCATCAAAACTTTAAAAATTTAATTCATAAAGTTTAAATTTTGTATTCGGTATTGTCGGGAAGCTTGTCTGGAACTGCCTTATTCCTGAAATATCAAAAAACTTGTTTATTTAAAATATTTCAAATGAAATAATAATTGACGGCAACAAATTGTAGCAACTTTTAAAATTGACAAGTGATTTTTCTTTTGTGTAGTTAATTTTTTTGGGTGGACTTGTTATCCTGTGCGTGATTATGGAGTGATGGGTTGCCATATTGTTTGTTCAGTTATTATTTCATGCAACCAATTACGTGTTTGACTTTTTCACTATAAAATATACAAATATATGTTTAACGTGTCAACTATATAAATGATGGATATTGTATAATGTCAACAAAGAAAAATAGTGGGGTAATAAATTTATGAATGAAACGGTGGAGTAATACGAAAAAAAAAAAAAATAGGCTTTGTCAACAAATTGGGTGTGAAATTAATCCTCAACTTCTTGTGTTGACAATGCTAAATTTAGCTATATTTAATTTAGTTACATTTGGTTCAGAGCACACTGTTTCCTATATAGGCTCCATTTGTTTTTTTTAGATTCAGAAGTCTCAATCGAATGCACATTTGAATGATTAAAATGTTGTCTTTAGATCTGAAAACTGAATGATTAAGACTGTTTATTTTTTAACATCTGAATGTGTAAAAAATATTTATTTATATACATAATAAAAATAAAAATACAATTTAAATAAAAAATTAATTATATATTAAAAAAGTATGTAATTTAATACAACGAAATTATTAGTATTTGATTGAGAAAAAATATTTATGTTTGTTGGTGATAGTGGAGATGGCTTATAATGATGGTTGCGGTGAAAATGATTGATGTTAGTGATTAATAATGTTGGTGGTGATAATTGTGAGGGTTGTTATTGTAGTGACTGTTATGATGGTGGCGATTGATGGTGGTGGTGGTTGTTGTGATGTGACGTTGCTTGATGTTAGTAGTTTAAGGTGTTAATTGTGTTGGCTGAAACATGAATGCATGGTGATTGATGATGTGTTGGTGCTAATTAAAGATGTTATTTGTTGTGATGGTGGGGACAGTTGTTAGTAGAGATAAATTGTAGCGATGGTACTGGTTGAAGTGGTGGTAAAGGTGGCGTTACTAGTGACAATAGTGGTGGCGGCCAAAGAATGTGTAGAGGTATGATGTATTAGTGGTAGTTAGTGGTGATGCTAGTTGTGATAGATGAGTTGGTTGGTAGAAGAGATTGGCCTGTAGTGGTTGCTGATTGTGTTGTTGTTGACGGCAGTGGTGGCGATGAATATAATTAGAATAAAAGAGATAGTATGTGTGGTAGTGGTTGACAATTATGGTTGGTAGTGGTATTTGTTGTCGATGGTGGTTGTGATGATGGAGGTGGTTGGTAGTGGTGGGCGGTGGTTTACAATGGTGACGGTGGCAAAGGTGGTCAGTGGTGGTGACTGCTGATTATGAATAGAGTGGTGAATATTATCCAACACCAGAATATTCCTTTAGACCTATTAAGACTTGATTCTAGATCTGAATGATTAAGACCTATTCAGACCTATTAAAAGTTAACACCTTAATAAAAACAAATGCACTTAATGGTCTGAAGTCTGAACCATTCAGATTCAGACCCCCATTAAGTGCAAACAAATGAGGTCGGGAAAAACAAACGCGTTATACGTTATGCCGTACAATTATTTTGAATCACTTATTTATCATGGTTAATTAGTATATATAATTTGCTTCATTAAGTTATCTAATTACAGTCGGAGGATTTTAGTAATTCATCGATTGATTGTCTAAATTTTCACCACCATTTTCCTTTCTCCTGACACCAACAAAAAAATAATTGCAAATTAAATTGATTTAAAATAAATACCGAGTAAATATTATTATAAAGATATGGTATCGGTTCGAAAATGTATTTTCCTCAAAGTGACTAAACGGCTCTTCATAACAGGACATTGCATGCACCTTAGCTTTCCTCGTTGCCCACTATTTGGTTGCAAAATTTTTCCTTTAATCCCAAACATCTTTATTATATATAGCCTTTTACAAACTTATTTTTAATTAATCTTTATAATAGATCAACTATATGTCTATACATATAAAAACTTGAAAAGAATATACAAGTTATTGTTTTCAATCTAATTTCTAAGTGATCGTAAGAGATCATTTTATTTAATCGAATCGATCAAGAAGAGAAGCTAGGAGCATCATTTAAGGCAGTTATAGTTCCTTCCCAGTTAAGACAAATCACATGATTCAAAATTAAATTGCCTCAACTTTGAGGCACTTTTCCATACAAAAACTTCTTGAAGATATATATTTTTTTTTTTTTAAAGTTCTCATCTATTTTTTTTTTTTTTGGGGGGGGGGGGGGGAATCTCAGTTCCAAATTCACTAGTAATTAACTCAACCCCCAACTAACAGAAGATGTTGACAATATGACTGAGCTTATATTACTCTTTCTAATTGCTAGACTTTTCAGACCAAAAACAACACTTGGCCAATTCAAACAAGCAACCACTCTTGCAAAATTCTAATGTTGATGATATTCTATTTTAAGGACTTCATAATCCCATGTGGGGTCTAAATTTATCTTATCCTTCTTAAAATCAAAAGAAAGTAAT
Organism: Capsicum annuum; assembly: GCF_002878395.1. NCBI lineage: Eukaryota > Viridiplantae > Streptophyta > Magnoliopsida > Solanales > Solanaceae > Capsicum > Capsicum annuum. Next base: position 202,686,278 of record NC_061117.1, read on the forward strand.
GTGTGGGGATTATTTCAACTAATTAGGATAACTATAACTAGTGAATTATAATTGGTCACACAAGTCCTTTTCATATTAATTAATAAAATCTTGATTTTTATGCAGGAATATGTGTCGATAAAATGGCAACATCTCATGAAATTTTATCATTTAGAAAATTATCATGAGCATGTCATCTAAATAAAACCACTGGCTTTGGTTACAACTCAGGACAACTAAAATGCATTTTTTAAAAAAAAAAAAAACAAATGAGATAATACACATATAATTACCCCTCATGATGAATAAGCTTAAAGAATAGTTATTAAGAAAATTTAAATAAATGAGGTAAACGTAATATTGTAAATCACAAGGGATGTTAGTATGATGAGGTGATATCTGAGGGGAGGTCTCTGAAATTATTCCTAATATTTTTTATTTATGTACCAAATAAAAAAAAATAAGATAAACAATGCACTTATTTTCCTCAAAACATTTTTCTCCTTACCGAACACATCACTAATTTGTTAATGTACCTTGATACCAAAATATCATTTTAACCAATCTTTACTGTTTGCAGTAAGTCATACTACATATTTACCATGGTTATTGATTAAGTGACAAAATACTGTGAGAATGTGTATTAATTAACTATTAATATATGTATTCGCGTGATGTGCCAACAAATATTAGAAAAAAATTATTATGCAAGAAATATGTTAGAAAAAAAATTACTTAAATTATTATTTTATTTACTTAATTATATTAAATTTTTTATTATTGTATCAATTGAGAAATTTAAGTCATTTAATCCAAAGATTGTTTATTAGAAGGCCAACAGGGAAGAAAAATTATTTTCTCCATCATCAATTATCTAAGAATTTTGTGTTATGTTCAAAAAGATTTGAAATATGTTGGTGAATGTATAAAATACTTATCACAATAAGAGAAAGGTTCATCCTGATTATTAAAAAAAGATTCTTATCAATATATTAACTAATTATTCTCTCTCTATTATAACTACTTAACCATAATAATTAATATGATTTAATATAAACACCGATTGTATATGAGCTCTTGGCATTCAAAACTTTATTTACAGTCACACTTATCTGTTTGGTGAAGTTTATTTTTTTCCACTCAAAAGTGTTTATTAAAAAATATAAGGTGTTTGGTCAAACTTTTGGAAAAACATAAGTGCTTTATGGAGAGTAGGAGAAGTTGTTTTTTAGAAAATAAAAAAAGTACTTTTCCATTAAAATCACTTTTTTGAAAATTACTTTTGAGGAAAATACACTTAAAAACACTTTAAAAAGTTTGAGCAAATACTAATTGTTGCTCAAAAGTGTTTTTCTAAATATATTCATCAAACACAAATGCTACTTAGTAAAAGTTCTTTTGAAAATACTTTTCAAAATAAATAAATTTTAGAAATTTGGCCAAAGAGGCTATTAGTTATACATAATTTAACTGTTTTTTCAGAATAAATTAAATCATAAAATTTTAACGACATATTTAATATTAATTTTGTTTAAAGGAAATAAATATCATACATTCATCCAATAATGAAATCAAGTTCCTTAATCTAATATTGTATATTGTTTAATTTTTGTATAGGGTAATTTTAGCTATGACATCGTGTTTATTGCTATTTCAAAGATTTTGTCTTTTCTTTTTTAAAAACTTCAAACCCACAGTCAAATAAAATTATTTTTCTTTTTCAATTTCAAAGATTGGTTGTTTTCTCCTTTGATTGCTATAAGTTGGGAGGAAAACATGGAAATAGCTAACTGATCTTTATTTATCAAAATTTTAAAGCTTAGTTATTTCTTACTTTAATTGCTACAAGTTAGAAGTAAAAAATGGAAGTCTATAACATCTTTAATTGCTTATTTAAATGCAAGTTTATAAATTTTTTATATCTGAATTAAAATGACTAATTATTTCAAAATTTAAATTGTTAATTAGGAAAAACTAATGTGATGTTGGTGCTTCAAGAAAAATAGTTTTCACATCACAATGGGATAGCTGATAGGAAATTTTTCTTGCCAGGATTAGCAGTTTTGTACGATTTTATTTTATATTGCTTTGGATAAGGTGATTTTAAAAGACTCTGGATAAAACTGATTAATATCTTTTTCAACATTAAATGTCCAGCAGTAATATTTGATTCAATAGGAGTTTACATGAGAAAAAATTCGTTAAATATTTTTTTCGAGGGCTAAAATTTTTAATACCATACGTTTGGAGAAAAAAAAATTTTGTTGTTGAAGTCCATTCTTGAATTCAAATTAGCTAACTTTATTGAGAGGAGAACAAAGGTAATTCATAAACATAATGCAAAGAAAAAAAACAATTCACAAATAACGATAATTTGAAGTAGTAAATGTATGAATAAGTATTAAAAACTAAAAATATGAAAGGAAGTGAGATAGATAAACGTTATTATAGCACTTTCTCCAGGAATGATCATGAATTAAGAATTCAACTTAGAAATGGACAAAATGGCCAGACATGTAAATGTTAATGATTTTGTCCAGCAACAACAATATATCTAATATATTTCTACACAAATAAATATTAATAATTAAACAAAGTACACATTATTTTTTCTCTTGATTAATGCTTCATATTGCATGCATATTAGCTTGAATTTTTTTTCTTTTCTATGTCATACTCCCTTCATCTCAAATTACCCGTACCAAATTTTCTAATTTAATTTCTCATTTTACTTATTTTTTTTCATTAATTAAAAAGAGATAAGAATTATTTTTTATGTTTTACCCTTTGCATTAATTACTTTTTATTCAAACTAAAATGTAAATATCATTTAATAGAGGTATTATGGTGAACTAGCTACGTTATTAATTATTTTTTTGAATCAATAAATTATTTTAATTTAAAACAGATAATTTGAGACGGAAGGAATATATACGAAGTATTTTTCTTTTCGGTAGTAGACAATCTAGATCTCCTTCGTTAAATGATTTGACTTTATCGATTGTGATAATGCGCCTCAAATTAAACAACACAAAAAAAGAGAATAGAAAATGAGTTTATTTAAAACAAGAACACCGAATTTCAAAAGATGGATAATAAGAGCCAAACAACTTAGGTGTCGCTGGAGTGTTTATGAATAATACAAAATATGATATATTTTTAATATTTGTGTTAGCTATATTTATATTTTTTGTATGTAGTATTTGGTTTGATGTATTAAAATAACATAAATTAAATAATTTTTAAAAATAAAATTACAAAAATACCCTTCATATATATTATATTGTTGGAAATGATGTGAATTTTTTTTTGAGAAATAATAGTGCAGGAGCAGACCTACAGTCATTTGTGGGATACTCCGGCACCCACTAAACTCGACGCGAAATAGATAAAATTATATAAAAATTATACGAAAATAGGTATATCTATATCTATAATCTATATCTATAATCTATCATATATAATATATAATATATAATACATAATATATATATTAAAAGTGTGAAGACCCTTAAAAAAGTGATTTGAATTTTTTTACCCTTCATTAAAAGACTTTTCTTTAAACAAAATTATCTTTTCACCATTCTTTAATTTATTCTTTAATTATTTTTTAGATTTCCTAAAATATATGGCACTCCTAAAATATATGGTAGGAGAATTAATTAATATTTTCCTTTATATTAGACTTCCTGAAATATATGAACTCCTAAAATATATGGCAGGAAAATTAATTTATATTTTTCTTTCTAGTAGACTTTCTAAAATATATGAGACTTCTAAAATATATGATAAAAGAATTAATTAATATTAATAATAATTTAAGAAAAATAGTAAAAGGATGATTTGGTCTGCTTCTACCCACGACACATTAATTTTAATTAAGATACGTTAAGCGTAAGGTTTTTAGAGGAAATATAAAGATTTGCTTTTTAAATTTCACTATCACCAACTCTTTAATTTCTTATTGTAGTAGTTGCAGGTTTCAAGATTTTCTTAAGCTACCACAAAAATAAAATTCTTAAGTTTGTTATATTTTTTAATTGACACATTATATATATATATATATATATATATAATATTATATTAAAAGTGTGAAAATCCTTACAAAAAGTGATTTGAACTTTTTGTCCTTCATTAAAAGACTATTCTTTAGATAAAATTGTCTTTTTACTATTTTCTTTAATTATTATTTAATTATTTTTATATATTAACTAGACTTCTAAAATATATGGGACTCCAAAAATATATAGAAGGAGAATTAATTAATATTTTTCCTCTTGTATTGATCAATTAGAAAAATACTCCTAAAATAGAACTCTATTAAGGAAATACTTCTATAAATATTGAGATGTACGTTAAACTACAGAAGAAATAAATCAATTTACTTATTGAGAAAATATGATTTATGCTCTTCTAACTTAATTCGATTGCATGTCAAGATTGGCGGATGCTTAATTTCTAACTTTCAACTTCTTCACTGTTTTTGGCAACATAATAGAATTCAACGTGTGTGAATATATATATCTTCTTTATTTTAATTCAAGTCATTCTTTAAGATCAAAATTTTCGCTCACACAAGAATTATTTTAATCAAAATTGAAGCTTTGTGAATACTATTGTATTATTTTGTTGTAGTTTACAGGTCGTAGATGAATTTATAGGTGGTAGATGAATGTCGGTCAACTTTGAGGATTTTTTTAGGTAAAGGTTAGGTTTAATTATATTATTTTTATATCTCTATTTTGAGAATTCTTTTTTGTGTAAAGGTTAAGTTTAGTTGTATTATTTTGATATCTCTATTATCGTATTATTTTGTTATAATTTACAGATGGTAGATGTGTGTGGCTTTGAATTTTTTTTTTGTGTGTGTGTAATTCTATTGTTTTGATGTCTCTATCATCGTATTGTTTTGTTGCAATTTACAGGTGGCAGATGAATGTCGACCGACTTTGACAATTTTTTTTTGTAAAGGTTAGGTTTAATTAAATAAATTTTCCAAAAGATGTTGAATTTAATTATTGTATTTATCTTTGCTATTGAGACAAATATGTTATTTGAACTCAATAAAGTGAGGTACACGCGCGAGGCGCGTACATCTAAACTAATAATATATAAAAGCACCCACTAAAACAAAAAGTTGGTTGGGTGCATTCGCATTTAAGTTGACTTTAAGGTTCTCCACTAGAGGGGGTGCCTTGTCTTCGAACCTCATTGAGGTGAATTTTTATTTTTTAAGCACCTACTATCTTTAAATTTAGAGTCCGCCACTGTATTAGTGCCTTTAATCATATTAATGCATGCTTTGGATCCATTGCATTATTAATACCATAGATTTTAAGTATTAGTAATACACACTTCAATTAACAATAGTGTATTAATTATACATAGGGTGAAAAAGTATACCAAACAAGATATTAATAGTACATATTAAACTAATGTATGCATTAACTTTCCAATGTACTTTACCAAACGACCCCTAAAAAGTATCAAGTGTGTATCACACACTTCCTAACGCCACCCTATTGACCCACAAATAACAGAGTTTTTGAAAGCAAAAAAAAATAAAAAAATGTACTGATAACATAGAAAAAACTTCGAAGCAAAAACTCATCAACCAAAAGAAAATTAAAAATATACTTGCGATGCTTCAGAGAAGTTCTTTAATACTACTATTATTAGAAGCCATATTTGAGATATTATTTAGTTGTGACAGAAATCTCCAGAATGAAATATCAAGAAGAATAATGAGACACAAAACTAATCTTGTATCTATATAAAGGAGTAGTTACTCCAAAGTTAAAGAACTGATTTATATTGATGCAATATTTTTTTCCTCTTTTATTCTTTTTTTTTTTTTTATTTTAATGTTTAACTTTAATAATGAATACTTATTTTGTGAGGTTGACACGTGATAATTTTTCCTCTGTTATTAGATATAGATAGACAGATAATTTGGTGATAAAAGTATATGTGAATATAGGTGTTATGTATTTATGGGATTGGTGCCCTGTTATCCTTGTGATCTTTGTTTTCTTTTTATTGTCTGTTAAAGGTATTTCCATCACTATTTTCATATGCTTTCTAACTTACAACCATAAAATCATATGATTTTTCTTTTAGAAAAAAGTAGAGTTCAAAATTCCCTAAAATTATTGATACACATTGTATTGGGCTAGTTGGGCTTTTCTTGTTGTATCCTCCAAGGATGTCTTGTTGTATGGACCTGCTTCAAAGATTGTAATGGGCAGACTAAGTTACCCAAATAGGGGAAACTACAGGAATAGTTCCAAAATAAAGTGACTTTCAAATTTTGATCCAAAATAAAAAAACTTCATAAAAATAACCTTTATCTATTAAGTGATATATTTTTAGATAAAATTGTCCCTGACCAATAAAGTAAATCACATAAATGATCCTCATAATGGATAATAACTTCATACTTATTCATCTTTCAATTTTTTTTTCTCTTTTTAATTTTACTTTGATTTGTATGTTTTTCTTTTCTCTTTTTATTTTTAATTTTTCTCAACTCTTATTTTTTCCCCTTTTTACCTCTCAACTTCTTTTTTTTCTTTTTCTTTTTCTTTGATTTTTTATTTTTTCTTTCCTCTTTTTTTAATTTTCTTTTTAGTTTTTTTTTCAACCCTTACTTTTTTTCTTTACTTCTCTCAGCATCTACTTTTATTAAAAAAGAAAAGAGTTTTTTATTTTTCTTTAATTTTTTTCCTTCTTTACTTTTTTAAAAGAAAAATCTCGGCCTTTATTTTATTTTAATTTAATTTTTATCAACCTTTATTTTTATCGGTTCTATCTCAACTTCTACATTTTCTTTGATTTTTATCGTTTTAATATTTTTCTTCATTTCTTTTTTGCAATTTTTATTATTTTTGTTCTTTTCTTCGATTTCTTCCAATCAACTTACATCTTATGAGCAAGAGTTGACACTATCACATTATAAAGGCAAGACTTATAACTTTCAAATAACAAGCTACATTTCATGGGCAAGAGCTGACACTACCACATTGTAGAGGCAAGACTTATGACTTTCAAACAACAAGTTATGTTTCATGGGCAAGAGTTGACACTACCACATTGTGTTTTGGTTTATGAGATGTTCTTTAACTTTTACCTTAGAGGCAAGACTTAGCTTAAGGATTTTCAAACAACAAATTATGTCCCACGGACAAGAGTTGACTCTACCACGTTATGTTTTCATTTATGAGATGTTCTACAACTATTACCTTAGAGGCAAGACTTAGCTCAAGGACTTTCAAACAAAAAATTATGCCCCACAGGTAAGAGTTGACACTACCACGTTATGTCTTCACTCTTGCCTTAGAGGCAAGACTTAGCTCAAGGACTTTTAAACTACAAATTATGCCTCATGGGCAAGAGTTGACACTACAACGTTATGTCTTTATTTATGAGATGTTCTACAACTCTCGCCTTAGAGGCATGAATTATCCCAAAAATTTTCAAACAAGTTACGTATATTGGGCAAGAGTCAACACTAACATATTGTATTTTTTACTTATAAAATTCTCTATAACTCTTTTCTTAGAGGTAAGACTCAACCTAAGGACCATCAAACAACAATTTATGTGATATGGGCAAGAGTTGACATCACCAAATTGTGTATTGATTTCTGAGATGTTTATAACTCTTCTCTTAGAGGCAAGACTTAGACCAAACACTTTCAAGTAACAAGTTGTGCCCCATGGGCAAGAATTGACACCATCAAATTGTGTATTGATTTATGAGATGTTTATAACTTTTTTCTTAGAGGCAAGGCTTAGACCAATGACTTTTAAGTAACAAGTTGTGCCCCATAGGCAAGAGTTGACATTATCATATTGTGTTTTGATTGATATGATATTTTGTAACTCTTGCCTTAGAGGCAAGACTTAACCCAAGGACTTTCAAATAACAAGTTACGCTCCATGGGCAAGAGCTGATACTATCACATTATGTTTTTATTTATGAGATGTTCTATAACTCTTGCTTTAGAGGCAAGACTTTGCCCAATAACCTTTAAACAACAAGTTACTCTCCACAGACAAGATTTGACACTATCATATTGTGTCTTGATTTATGAGATGTTTTATAAATCAAGGACTTTTAAACAACAAGTTTTGCCCCATGGGTAAGAGTTGACACTACCACATTATGTCTTGATTTATGAGTTATTCTATAACTCTTGGTTCAAATATTTCCAAGGACTTTCAAATAGCAAGTTATGCCCCATGGGCAAGAGTTGACACTACCACATCGTGTCTTAATTTATGAGATATTCTATAACTATTGCCTTAGAGGCAAGAGTTAGCCAACAAGTTACGCCGTATGGATAAGAGTTGATACTATCATATTGTGTCTTGATTTATGTGATGCTCTATTAGTCTTACCTTTAAGATAAAACTTAGCCCAAGAACCCCCCAAAAGAACAAGTTACGTCCAATGGACAAGTGTTGACACTACCGCATTATTTTTTTTATTTATGAGATGTTCTATAACTCTTGTCTTAAAAGCAAGACTTAACTTAAGAATTTTCAAACAACAAGTTATGCTCCACAAGCAAGACTTGACACTACCACATTGTGCCTGGATTTATGGACTATTCTATAATTTTGCGTTAGAGGCAAAACTTATCCCAAAGAACTTCCTAACAATAATTCATGCCCTTAAATTTGCTTTGATGTCAAAAAAGATCCCTTTGTGGATTATCTAATTTTTTATTTATTAGTAAAATATAATAGAAGAAGAGATAAAAGAAAAAAGAGATCAAACAAAATAGAGAAATAAAAAAAAGATTGAGAAAAAAAAGACAAGAAAAAAATAAAGATAAAGAAAAAAGCGAACAATTAAAAAAATTGAGAAAGACAAAAATGAGAGAAAAAAATAAAAATAAAGTTTGAGAAAAAAAAAGAAAAAAAAAGGGAAATGATAAAAACCAAAAATAAAAGAAAAATAAAGGTTGAGACAAATAAATTAAAAAAAAAAGAAATGAAGAAATAGATAATGTTTGAGAAAAAAGAGAAAATAATAAAGGTTGAGAAAAATAAATTAAAATATGAAAATAAAAAAAATTTGAAAAGAATAAAAATAAAAATAAAGTTTGAGAAACAAATGAGTATGGAAAGTTTAAAAATACTTGAGATGTAGAGGGGCAAAATTGTACTTGTACTATACTTAAAAGGGTAGGAAGACTAGTCTTTAAAGACTTTTCTTATTGGGGTCAAATATCCAAAGTCACCCACAATTGGGGCAATACCATGTAATTTTCTGCATAGATAGTCCATTTTAGGGGAACCGTTTACACAAATCCCAACAAGTTTATCCCTAATTACTCTCTATCCCTACTCTTTGTCAAATTATAAATAATTTTTTATTTTATAATTTTTGGATACATAATTAGCATCGGATACATAATTTTAAACTTAAACATATAACAGTTAATTACTTTATTTTTGTTCGGATACACAACTAACATCCGGATACATAATTTTGAAGTTGAGAAATATAACTTTGATTACTGAGATACACCTATTTTTAAAACTATTTGATCGAAATACATAATACATTAACTAGACCAAAGAGAGATACATAATTAAAATTATGAATCCGAAAACTTATGAATTTATGGATGTATCCGATTTTTTTAAAAAAAATAACTTAGGTAATTTATAAAAAGGATAGCGATTTTATGTAGTTAGTAAAGATAATTTGTGGTGTTATGTAAATTTTTCTTATAAGATATGCTATCAATAGTAAAAGTCCGTTTAGGATTGCTGTTAGAAAATTGCTTATTTGAGAGAAACACTTTTATAAAACTTCTTAGAAAATTACTTTTGAGAAACAGTAATTTGTGTTTGGTAAATTCATTTGAAAAGTGTTGTTGATAAACATATTTTGTTTGGATTCTTTTTCAAAAAGTACTTTTGAGGGACAAATGACCAAAAAAGACATGTATCAATAGACTTTTACTACTAAAATCCTTTTATAGAGAGAATTTATTTTAAATATCTATTATAATATTTTTAATTAAAATTTTTATTTCTATTTAATTAAAAAGTATGTACTAAAAATTTTCAATCAATATATATATATATATATATATATATATATATATGCGTTAAAAAATATTAAATAATGATACAATATCACTATAATAATTTAAATATTACGTAGAAGTATCAAACAAAATAAATTGAAAAACTATTTCATAATTAAATCACTACACATGAAAAAAAATCACCACAAAAATAAGTAGTCCTTCATAAATCACCAAAATTCTCAATGAGGTCATACATTTGTACTATGTCAAAATTTAATAAAAATAAGCAACCACCATATTCATATGTACACTACATGGTAATAAATAGGGATAATACTCACGAAAATACCTGGATTTTGATCAAATTTTTAGTTGAGTATACTGAATTTTGCCTTATTATCCCCTGGATTTTTTTAAAGTGGAATTAATTCTCCCCCAAAATGCTATACCCAGTTTTGAAGTAGAAAGTGTAATACACGCGCCAATAACATATTGACACGTGTATTTTTTTATTTAATTTCTTTTACATTCTTATTCTTCTCCATTTTTATTCATCAAAATCCACAAAAAATTAGTAATGAAGACCAAAATATTTTCAAAAACAAGAAATATTTTTTTCATCTGCCCATCTCCATCAATAACTCAAACAAAAATGACTCAAAAACAAGATTAAAAATTTCAACAAGAAGAAAATAGGAACAATGTAGATTTTTTTTTTTTTAAGATAAAGCAAAACAACTTAGATTTATGGCAAAATATCCAAAATGTTACAGCAGTAGCAGTAGCAACAGACATTTCACTCTCTTGTTTCAAATCCACTTTAAGATCAACCACAATACACTTGCTCTCCAAATCCCAAATCTTGATACTATATTCAGTAGCAGCACAAAGTCAATACCTATTCGGGCTAAAACATTGGCATCCAACATCCCAAAACAACACCATTACAAAATTATACAAAATTATCTTTTTACTATTTTTCTACTTTATACAAAATTATACAACATTGGCATCCAACATCCCAAAACAACCCCATTAAAACTCTCTACTTTATACAAAATTATCTTTTTACTATTTTTCTTAAATTATTATAATCTTAAATAATTAATATAATTAATATATGGAAATTTTAATCTTCCTAAATATATGAGAAATAAAACTCCTACATATATATAATTTATAATCTATAATTTATATCTATAATCTATTATATATTAAAAGTGTGAAGACCCTTAGAAAAGTGATTTAATTTTTTTATCCTTCATTAAAATACTCTCTAATAGATAAAATCATCTTTTCACTATTTTTTTCAATTAAATTTTTATTTAATTGAACTATCTAAAATAGTCCTAATACATTCAAAGTTACTTGTCCTTATTTGAGATTAAATAAAAATTCTACTTAGATTAAAATATTCTCACATCTATAAAAAGAATATTTAAATATCCAATGTAGGGCTATAGACTGTGTTTCCTTTTGACTAGGGGTGTACAGACCGAACCGTCAAGTCAAACCGAACCGACAAACCAAATCAAACCGAGAAAAAAAAAACGACTTATGGTTTGGTTTGATTGGTTTGACGTTAGAAAAAAACCCGACCATTCTTGGTTTGGTTTGGTGTTAACAAAAACAAAGTCAAATCGAACCCGAATCAAACCGACATATATATATATATATATATATATATATATATAGAGAGAGAGAGAGAGAGAGAGAGAGAGAGTTTAACCGCACATGTCTCGCTCGTGTAATCTTTGATTATTTAAAATTAGACGATTTTGTCTATTGCGAAAGTTTATATAGATATTTATATATAACTTTATTATAAAAAGTTAAATAGTAATTTACTCAAATAGAGTGGATTATAAATTTTTACAAAGATATCTAATTATAATAACATTGCTTGCTTACAAATTTTATGCCAAAAAGGGACTAAAATTAGACACAACAGTAAAATTAAAACCTTATCAATTACATGCACAAAAAATGATAAAAGAAATATTCCTAGAGAAAAAAAATACAATATTGTCGAAGGCAAAAATTGAGAGAATAATACCTTAAAAATTTGTGATGAAGAATGTTGAATAACGGCCTTTTATATATAAGCGTTCGGATCCTCCTCCTTACATAAATATCAGTCGAATTTTCGTGTTCATATCTCAAATCTATATAGTCAGATTTTTTAAGTAGATATTTGAATTATATTTAGTCGAATTCCAACATCTACATTTGTATGTGGCTCCATATCATCAAATCTTTAAATTTAGATTATGAAGATCAAATATCCACATGTACAAGCAACCAAGACATTCACATATAAACTAAAACCAACTTAATCAAACCCAACCTTCGATAGAGGAAGGTACTATGCATAATCTATATTGGTGAAAATGACTATACTACAAACAACTTTTTTGCTTCGATTTTGTTTTGTTCTTTGAAATTCCATGACCGCCTTTTTTATGTTATTCTCATAAATTAGTATTACGATTTTCTTTAACATAAATAACAAATAACATGTCTCACTTACAAATAATATGGAATTCTATAGTGGTTGAATTGTACATAAAAGTTACGATATTATAAAAAATATGACTCAGAAATAAAAAAGAATTTAACCTCCTATCTTAATTCGTGACCTTGATATGTTTTTTTTCTAAAAAGAAAAATGAGATTGGAGCCTTTTTTATGTCACGATAATCAAATTTATGTCACGATTACGCAAAGAAAGTAAAAGAAAAAAAGTGCAATAAACCTTTGATTTTTGACAACTTCATTCGGCGGCAACATACTTGTCCAATTTTTCGATCAGAAACTTTCAACTAAAAGAGAAATACAAGAAATTATCAAAAGAGAGAATCAATGTCAATTATTGATTATTATTCTTCATATATAATCTTTAAAGTTATGATTTAAAAGAAATAAATAAAGGCAAAAGGGATGATGATAATGATAGTAAGAAAACACATGAATCAAAATTAAAATAAAAAGTAAAAGTACAATAGAAAAATTTGTTTCGTATAAATTTTGATCCAAAATATTACTTCAATAGACAACAACAACAACAAACCCAGTGTATTCCCACATAGTGAGGTCTGAGGAGCGTAAGATGTACGCAGTCCATACCTCTACCTCTAAAGAAGTAGAAATTACTTCAATAGAATTATAAAGAATATTTTTTTATATAAGGCAAAATTCTATTTTTAGAAGTAGTAAATATTACCTAGATTAAATAATCAAAATCAACAAATATATGTTATTAAATCCTAAAACTCATGCGTAGGAATAATAAATTAAATTTATTCTATTTATAAAGTTTTCCTTTTATAAATCATATAATTAAATATAATTTTTTCCGCCTCATTTTTTTTTTACGTGCACAACGATTTCTTCCTTTTTAAACTTTGACTTGTCCTACAATTTTATTCATAATATTCTACTAATTCTTCTTTCTAATTTTAAATTATGAAGTACTAGAAGTTTTTAGTTTATCAGGATTCTTTCTATATATTTTAGGAGTTATTAAATTCTTTTCATATATTTTAGGAGTCTTTAATCTAATTAAATAATAAATTAAGGAAAATAATAAAAAGACGTTTTTATCTATTGCAGTCTGCAGAGGCTTCTAATGGAGGGAAAAAAGTTCAAACGTCATTTTTAAGGCCCTTCACACTTTTAATATAGAATAGATATAGTATTTGAACTTTTTTATACATAAAACATTAATTATAATCTACTTTTTAAATACTTTTTCAACTAGTTTTAGTAATTTTCAATAATTTGAAAGTAGATGTAGATATATATATTTAAATTTGGGCCTTAAGTTGTAATATTTGTCCATTAATTGCTAATTAAATGATCCAAAACCCAATATAAACTTAAAACCTAAACTTTTCACTCTTCATCTCACTTTTTAGTTTCGAGAGAGTTTTTCGCTCCTCAATTTTTCATAATTATGATTTTTCATTAGCACATGAGTGAAAACATATTTGATCTAATCTTTGATCACAATATAATTGTAAAAATTAAATATTATTAAAAAAATCCGAAAAAATAAAAAAAAAACCGAAAAATCTAAAAGAACTGACTAAAATCTAAACCGAAAAAATTAATTTTATGTTGGTTTGATTTGGTTTATAGTTTTAATAAATCAACATGATTGATTTATTTATTTTTTAATAAAAATCAAATCAACCCGACCTATGTACACCCCTACTCTTGACCAGATTTCCAGCGAAAGAGGCAGCAGCGAGACTGAAAGAAGTTTGACACCTCAGCCTTATATGTGTCCAATATGAAGGTAACATTGAAATTTGAATGGAAGTATTGCATGATTTTGAAATAATTGGGGAAAAAAATTATTGGATAATTTATTGTTTCTATGTTTTTATGTTTGTTATATTGTAATTTGTTTGGAGATGGGGTCTATCAGAAACAACCTCTCTTTCATCCGAGGTATGGACTTTACCTACTTTGTGGGGATACACTGAATATGTCTTTATTGTTATTGTTGTTGAAAATAAAGAAACTGCTATCCTTAATGTTATTATTAATTTGTTACAAACAATTGTTATATTATTATGTTTAACATATTGTTTTTATTGTTTAGAGATCAATGTCGCAACTATATCTGCTGTCGATCACAAGAAAAAGGTACTTAGATATTTATTTATGTTCCACTCTTATTATCCGTGATATGTACTCCCCCGTTTCAAATTATCCGTTTCAAATTTCCTAATTTGATCTCTCATTTTACTTGTCTTTTTTCATTAATCAAGAAGAGACAATTTTTTTTTCATAGTTTACTATTTGCATTAATTACTTTTTCTTCAAATTAAAATGTAAACATCATTTAATAGGGGCACTATGATAAACTAACCATGTTATTAATTATTTTCTTAATCAATGTGTCATCTCTATTTGGGAGGAGTAATTGGGACCGATGGAGTACATAATAAATTCTCTGCACTTTCTTTTCTTAGGTTCGATTTTTATCAAAATCAAGTTAACTATGATTATTGGTTTTCATTATAAATGTTGTATAATTTGTAGTTAAACTCCAACAGTGCTTGATGCTTATAATGATTATTTCCCCTTCTATTATGAAGAAATAATTTTCAGTTTTATGATTCAATTCTTATAAAATTTGAAAAAGATAGTCATGGATGATTCCGTTGTCCATAAATATTACTTTTTTCTTCTTTTTTTGCTTTGTTAAATTAAGGCTGAATTTTTCACCGTTCCTTTTTGTGTTCTCGATCTCTCAATTTCAAAAAGATAAGAAGGAAGGAAGAGAGTGATGATGAGGCCATGTAAATAATAATTAAAGGAAAAATAAAATAAAATATTGATATTTTTTTATAGCAAAAGCTTTTAATGAAGGTGATCCGTGAAGTATCAAAGATACTTTAATTTTTGCAAAGAAGACATAGTTGGGATTTTTAAATAGTCAAATTCAGAATTTTATTTTGTATTATGTTAAGAATAATGCTTTTGTGATGATCAATTAAATTTCACGTGCATCACACGTATCTTAATCTAGTATGGTAAATAAAACTCTAAATATATGGTAAGTTTTTCAATCATTACTCCATATATATTGCATAGACATCAGAATACTTTTTAGATTGTTAATGAATACTCCATAAACATAGCATAAGTATGTGTCAATGGCGGAACTACAGAGAAGCAAGTTTTGAAACTGTGTGAATAAGATTAAAAAAATGTTTTGATTATATTACTTCCCAGACAACGCTATAATTGTTGTCTAATTGCAAAACAACACGTTTTTTGTTGTTGAAGGTAACAAATTTAATATATTATGTATCTTTTTATAAATTTCTTTCTTATGATTGTTCAAGGTTTCTTTGTTAGCTTTCGCATGTTTGTTGTTTCAATCTCAACAATATGTCTATAATTTGAATATATTCGTATTCTAGGATAATATCAAAAGTTCAGACTCACAGGATATGAATTCTCTTTTAATCGCCCAATCGGTAGAAGTAGGTTATGCAATATGTTTTAAAAAATAGAAATTCTTTTTTCATATATGATAATATATGTGTGTTTTTTTTAATTTATTGAGTGTGTAATTCTATATATTAATATAATTTAAATATATTATTATTATGTAATTCTCTTGCGTAGAAGGAGATCACGTTGATTTTCGTCACTTGTTAGAAGAATAATATTGCTATTGACATAACAAGTCGTGGCCTGTATTTTCGTTTAATGATGTGTAAAAGGATGCTTGAGCTTTTGAATTGTCAGTTGCTTTGATGAGCCTTTTTTACCCACACTTAATTAATATATTATCAAAAATATTCAATTGTCTTAGGATGCAAATGAAAGGAGAAAATCAATGGGCACCCCTTACGTAGACATGTTTTATTTTGTATATTTACTTTATGTTAAGATATTTTTATTTGTAATTACTTTATGTGGACATAAATTTGATTTTTTAAAATATATGATGAAGGAAGTAATCTTAATTATTTAGATTTTAATTATTATATTTATTTATTTATTTATAGGATAGAGGTTCTTCAACAGAATTTGAAGTATAATTGAATTGAAATTTAATGATAATTTTTTCTTGATTTGAATTGATTTGTGATTAATTCGTATGTCATGATTTTTTCCCCAAGATTGTAGCTTTCGGCGAAATTATTTTCTTCTAAAATTTTGAATTACTCAGTCAATAGGGAAAACATTTTAATAAGGTAATCGTACGTGTTGTTTTTTTTATTTGTTTTCGTATTGTTTGTATTTGCTTTTTTTAATTATTAATTTGACAGAGACAAGGATAGGGGATATATGATGATTATTTTTTTAGTTAAAATTTAGAAATTAGGTTTTAAATATTTGTTTGTATTAGTTAGTGATAAATGAAGAATTTGACAGAAATTAAATTTTGAAAGTCGATGCAAAAATTAGAATAGGATTGCTTATAGGCTAGAAGAAATTTAGAACAAAAGAATAATTGGTATTTTTGGAGCAAATCAAATTGATGATTTTTATGCGGATTGTTGAAAAGAGAATGTAGCCGCTTCTATCGGAAATAGTCTCCCTACTTTTAAGGTAGAGATACTAAGGGCTTTGGACTGAAGGTGATAAAAGAGTTTTAAAACGAGGTGTGGGTGACACAAGTCTTAATAATTGAATGGAGGTGACAATTACTTTATTAAGTATTAAGAAAGTAAGAGAAGTTTGAAAATAACCTACAAGTTTTTTAATTTATACTTTGATCCAATGTAAAACTTAATATAACTAGAAATTGAGGGGAAAAAAGGCACGTTTCTTTCTCTACTCATTTATTGGAGTTTTCTCTCTCTTCGCAATTTTTGTTGTTCATTGTTGTTGCTGCTTTATTCATCATCTTCTTCATTATCATCATCTTGTTCTTCATTATCGTCTCTTCTTGTTAAGCATCATCATTTTCTTGTTGTTGAACATTGTTGTTGTTACCGCTACTGTTGCTACTTGATCAAATTTTTTTAGGTTAAATTTGATTCGTATATCACTTGGGCATTACTTATTAGGTGATTTTAGTAAGTAAAATTATAATTTTTAGTTGAATTTCTCATCTGTGTGTATCTGCTACTGATGTTTTTTCAATAATGGATAAAACATGTAACGTAAATTCAACAGATGAGTAATCTGTTGTACAGATGAGTAATCTGTTGCACAGATGAGTAATCTGTTGCAACATATATGACTAATTTGTTGTAACAGATGAGTAATCTGTTGCAACATATATGACTAATCTGTTGGATTCATATTATGGTGTTGTAACATGGATCCAACATATGGGTAATCTGTTGCAACATATTAGTCATATGTTACAATAGATTACTCACTTGTAGCAATAAATGACTTACATGTTGGATTCATGTTGCAGGTTCTATCTATTGTAGCAGTAACAGATATACCAAATAAAAAATTCAACAAAAATCATAATTATACTTACAAAATCACCTATGCAGTAATGTCCAAGTGATATACAAATAAAATTTGACCTAAAAAAATTTCAAAAATTTCAACAAGGGCACAACGAATAAGTGAAACACATGAAAAATTTCATGAAACAGGTAAAGAAGACAAAAATAGTATAGCATACATCAAATGCAAAAGGATCAAGAGGACAAATGCTTGAGTTCTCTTAAAAACGTTTAAGTTCCCTAGTATTTTAATTGCTTTCTAATGGATGACTCATCTGTTATAACAAATTTTCTATCTGTTTGATAATTTCCAACAGATGAATCATCTCTTGCGACATGTTAGTTATCTGTTGATTCAAATTAAGTAATTATTAGTAATAACTAAATTGATTTA
>NC_061117.1:202707641-202731577 GCF_002878395.1 Capsicum annuum
TTATGAATATTTAAGTGGTTTAAAATATAATAATAAATATGGATAATTGAAGAGACTATCAATGTAATGAATATTTATCAAATTAAATGTGATTTATAGATTACTACTCCATTATGCAAGTTAAAAAATCAAAAACCTCAAGATATTCTTACCTAATTTATGAAAACATTAAGGAGAAATTATATTTAAAAAAAAAAAAAAGAGAGGGAGAGAAACATGGAGGTTGACATTTATAGAATTTGCATGAAGCAACAACAACAACATACTAAATATATTCTCACAAAGTGAGGTCTGAAGAGGGTAAATGTACATTGTCTGTACCACTACCTTAGAGGTGAGGTAGAAAGATTGTTTTCGATAAAACCTAGACTCAAGACTAAAAAAAAAAGCAATTCATAAAAGACATAGTATAGGAAAAATAGATATTAACCCAACAAATAATAATAGAAACAAGACTATCACAAAGTAATTCTCTAATCGATCTATCCGAAATAATAAACATTATCAAAACTCCACAAACAAGACATTATGAATATAGCATTGTGACTACAAACACAAATACCCAAACAAAGCACTCCTACCTATCAGAACAAGAACTATATGTTTAAAATTTTGTACTTAACAATATAACGAACTCAAAATAATTTACTTTTTTGTATGTTTATCATTATTGATCTTATATACACGTGCAAAGCACGTACATTACAACAAAAGTAAACCTAGTGTATTCCCACAAAGTGGGGTCTGGGGAGGGTAAAATGTACCCAGTCCATACCGCTACCTCCGAAGAAGTAGAGAGGTTGTTTTCAATAGACCCGCGACTCAAGATAAAGGATAGTAAACAAGAGCGTAATGAAACATGAAGCAAGATGGATAGAATAACATAAATAAGGAATAATACATAATAAAATAAAAATCAGAGCAATACGAAATAAGACAAATAAGCGTAATATAGAATAAAAGATAAGAAATAGGACATCTAAAATAGAACACTCACTTAGTAGCAACATACACTCACTGACCAAAGACACCCACCATACCCAAACCTTCCTGACTAGGGGCTCCTACTTATGGACACAGTTATAGGATTACTAACCCGACTATACATGAGCTCTTCTAACTACTTGCTACAACCCACGCACTCATCCTAGCCTTCTACCTTTATCCATGACCTCCATACCTTCCTATCTAGGGTCATGTCCTTAGTAAGCTGAAACTTTCCTATGTCATGCCTAATCACTTCTCTCCAATATTTCTTCGGCCTACCACTCCTTCTCCTGAAGCCATCCAACGCTAGCCGCTCACACCTACGAATTGGGGCATCCGTGCCCCTCCTCACCATATGCACAAACCATCTCAGCCTTCCTTTCCACATCTTGTCCTCCACCGAAGCTACTTCCAGCTTCTCCTAAAAACTTTCATTCCTAACTCTATACCCTCTAATAAGCCCACACATCCAACACAACATTCTTATTTCCACCACCTTCACTTTTTGAATGTGGGAGTTCTTGACTGGCCAACACTCTGCTCCATACAGCATGGCTGGACGGACTGCCACTCTGTAGAATTTACCTTTAAGCTTAAGGGTCACCTTCTTATCACACAACACTCCCGAGGCGAGCCTCCACTTCATCCAGCCTGCTCCAATACGGTTAAAGACATCCTTATCAATCTCGTCATTCCCCAGGATCATAGCCCTAAGATACTTAAAACTATCTTTTTTACAAACATCCTGAAAATCTAATCTCACCACCACATCGTCGTCCTACCTCAAGTCACTAAACTTGTATTCCATATACTCCGTCTTGGACCTACTCAACCTGAACCCCTTAGATTCAAGAGATTGCCTCCAAACCTCCAATTTATCATTCAGACACACCCGCATCTTATTAATCAGTACTACATCATCCGTAAATAACATACACCAAGGCACATCTCCTTGAATACTCCGCGTCAACATGTCTATCACCAACACAAATAGGAACGGGCTAAGAGTCGAACCCTGATGCAACCTTGTCTCGATAAAAAAATGCTCTGAGTTCCCTCCCGCCATTCTCACCCGGGTCTTCCCTCCATCGTACATGTCCTTAATAACTCTAATATATGTCATCGGGACTCCTCTCACCTCTAAGCATCTCCAAAAAACTTCCTAGGGACTTTGTCATATGCTTTCTCCAGGTCAATAAAGACCATTGTAAATCTCTCTTCCTTTCCCTATACCGCTCTACCAATATCCTCACCAGGTAGATTGCCTCTGTCGTCGAGCGACTAGGCATAAAACCAAAATGATTCTCCAAAATAGACACGGCCCTCCTTAATCTCTGCTCGACCACCCTCTCCCAAATTTTCATAGTATGACTCAACAGCTTGATGCCCCTATAGTTGGTGCAACTCTGAATGTCACCTTTATTTTTATATAACAGAATCATCGTACTCTACCTCCACACCTCAGGTATTCTTGCCGTCATGAAAATGTCGTTAAATAAATCAGTCAACCACCTTAAACCTGCCCCACCTATAAACTTCCAAAAATCTACTAGAATTTCGTCAGGCCCCGTCGCTCTTCCCCTCCGCATCCTATGAATAACCTCTTTGACCTCTTCAACCTTAAAACATCTACAATAACTAAAATAACGACTCTTCTCTGAGTGCTCCATCTGCCCTAACTCAATGCCTCTATCCCCTTCCTCATTCAAAAGCCTATGAAAATACTCCTACCATCTCTTCTTAATGTAAACATCCTCCACCAGAACTCTACCATCCTCTCCCTTAATGCACTTCACTTGATCGAGGTCCTGACCTTTCCGCTCCCTAGCCTTAGCAAGCCTATACAACCTTTTTTCCTCGTCTTTCTCCTCTAACCCTGTATACAAGCTCTCAAACAATGCTGTTTTAGCAGCCGTAATTGCTAGCTTAGCCTCTTTTTTGCTACTTTATAGACCTCCCTATTCACCCGCTTCTCTTCTGCATTTTTACTCTCAATCAACTTAACATACACCCCCTTCCTAATCTCCACTTTATTTTTAACTTCTTCATTCCACCACCAGTCCCTTTTATGTCGTTCTGCCCGACCCCTTAAAACACCCAACACTTCTCTAGTAGTCTCCATGATGCAACTGGCAGCCCATCACGGAGACTGCTAGAGAAGTGTTGGGTGTTTTGAAGGGTTAGGCAGAACGATATAAAGGGGACTAGTAGTGGAATAAAGAAGTTAAGAAGAAGGTAGAGATTAAAAAGGGGGCGTATGTTAAGTTGATTGAGAGTAAAGATGCAGATGAGAAGCGGGTGAATAGGAATGTCTATAAAGTAGCAAGGAAAGAGGCTAGACTAGTAAAAAAGAAAAAGTGAGAATAAGGAATTATGATGTAAATATGCAGCATAAAATTTTAAAATTAAACTTTAACCAAATGTATAAGACATGCTGATTAATTAACAATGAATATTTTGATATATATATTCTCACAAAGTGGGGTCTGAGGAGGGTAAGTGTACGCAGTCCATATCACTACCTCAGAGAAGAGATAGTGAGGTTGTTTTTGATAGATTCTTGGCTCAAGATAAAAAAACACTACACCCAATAATACCATAGACAAAATTTTCCAAGTAATACAACAAAGGATACTACTTTGAAATAGTAATAACCTTCTACTTAATCCGACTCCTCCACAACTTTTTATCTAGGCTCATGTCCTCGGTAAGCTGAAACTGCTCCATGTCATGTCTAATCACCTCCCTCCAATATTTCTTCAGTCTACCTCTACCTCGTGTGAATCCCTTCCTAACCAACCTCTCACACCTCCACACTGGGACATCCGTGCCCCTTCAGATCATATGTTTGAACCATCTCAACCTCGTTTCCCTCATTTTGACTTCCACTTAAGCCACTTCTATCTTATCTCAAATAACCTCATTTCTAATCCTTTTTTTTAGTACAACCACACTTTCATCAAAGCATTCTCATATCCCGCTACCTTCATTTTTGGATGTGGGCCTTCTTGACAGGCCAACACTCTGCGCCATACAATAAAGCCGGTCTAACCACCACTCTATAAAAATTGCCTTTTGGTTTAGGAGGTGTCTTTTTGTCACACGAACTTTCAAAGGCGAGCCTCTATTTTATCCGCCCTAAACCAATCTGATGAGTGACATCTTCGTCAATCTCTCAATTACCCTGAATCATAGACTCCAGATACTTGAAACTATCTCTCTTTTGGATGGAATAAGTATCAAGCTTAACAACCACATCGAACTCATGAGACACTTTGCTAAACTTATACTTCAAATATTTTTTCTTGGACCTACTCAACCTAAACCCATTAGACTCAAGAATTTTCCTCTAAACTTCCAATTTAGCATTAACTCCACCACTTGTCTCAGCAATCAAGACTACATCATCCTAAAAAAAATAGTGAGACACCTCACCTTAAATTTTTTGCGTCAACTATCACCAAGACAAAAAGAAGCGAACTGAGAGTTGATCCTTGTTATAACCCCATCAAGATAAAAAAGTGCTTTGAGTTCCCTCCCCCAGTCTTAACACGAGTCTTAGTTTCGTTGTACATATCCTTAATAGCCCTAACATACACTATAGGTACACTACCTCTCTGGGGACTCTATTATAGGTTTTTTCTAAATCGATAAACACCATATGAAAGACGTTTTTCCTTTTTCTATACTACTCTACTAGTTTTCTAACAAAATGGATGGCTTGAGCAAAATTTTATGATGTGAGCAAGTCCGTCCCGTAGGAAAACAAGCGACAGTTCAACTGTATCAAAAGTGCACCAATCTATATATATAATAAAGCAAAGAAGTTAGCCTACAATTAAGCCAAGTGGCATATTGAGAAGTAGCCACATGGTATTTTAGCAACAAGAATCTATTTTGTTGGCAACAAAGTTTATTTTGGTGACTATTTTGGTGAATAACCAATTAGTAATCAAGCAACTTAAATGGAAAAAATTACTATGACCAAAAATTCATTTCAAAATAAAAAATATTTTAATAGAGATGTCATTCCTTAAAATATATGAACAATTAATTTAAAAAACATAAATGATGATATTATAAAAATTAAATATTTATGATTTTACTATAATTGAGTAAATCAAGAAAATATTGCAAAAAATTAATTAGTAAATAGTAATCATGTAACTTATATGAATAAGATTATAATAATCAAAAAGTCATTTCAAAATAAAAAAAATATTATGAAAAAGATGTTATCCCTCAAAAAATATACACAATTAATTTAAATAACAATATTATTTAAAAAAAACATTTATGAGTTCACTACAATTTAGTAAATCAAGAAAGTATTACAAAAAAATCAATTAGAGAATAAATAATTAATAATCAAATAACTTATATGAAAAAGATTATTATGACAAATGAGTCCTTCCAAAATTAAAAATATTATGAAAAAGATGTCATCACTCAAATGTGTATATAATTAATTTAAATAACAATATTATATAAAAAAGAAAATTTATGATTTGATTACAATTGACTAAATCAAGAAAGTATCAAGAAATATCAATTAAGAGAATAACCAATTAGTAATCAAACAGCTTATATGAAAAAAATAATAATCAAAGAGTTATTCCAAAATTAAAAATATTATGAAAAAGATGTGATCACTCAAATGGTAACTTTGAACTACAAAATGGAAGAAATTTATTTCAATACATTTTAAGTAATTTTATTTTAAAAATATGCATTCATATTTATTGAAAGAATTTTCATTCATT
Source organism: Capsicum annuum (assembly GCF_002878395.1). Taxonomy (NCBI): domain Eukaryota; kingdom Viridiplantae; phylum Streptophyta; class Magnoliopsida; order Solanales; family Solanaceae; genus Capsicum; species Capsicum annuum. The sequence continues at coordinate 202,713,392 of NC_061117.1, forward strand.
ATATTTTAATTAATCTATATTTAAAACAATATGCATTCATATGTAATGAAAGGATTTTCATAATTAAGAATAACTATCAATGAGTAATTACACTATCATTCTACATTAGGAAATGAAAAAATGATAGTCTTGAATTTAAAAGGAGGATATATTGAAAATAGATAAGTATTGAAAATTTTTAAAATGAATATTACTGTACAGAAAAGATTGCATAATGTTTATCGAAAATAACTACTAAAATTACATAGTCCTAATTAATATTCGAAGTCAAAATTTTTTTTGCCTTACAAAGTTATTCTTCAATTGACCAATTATATAATCTTATATATGTCTGTAAGAATAATTTCAGATTTTAAAATAATCAAATTTGAAAAAGATACTTCATTTTGATGAAAAAAATTAATTAAAAAAATTAAATTACACTATCATTCTATATTAGGAAATGAATAAAGATAGTCTTGAATTTAAAATGAGGGTAGACTGAAAATAAATAAATATTAAAAAAAATTAAAACGAATATTAATACACAAAAAAAGATTGCATAATGTTTATCGAAAATAACTACCAAAATTATATAGTCCTAATTAATATTCAAAGTCAAATAAAATTTTGCTTTACAAAGTTATTCTTTAATTGACCAATTATATAACCCTATATATGTCTGTAAGAATAATTTTGGATTTTAAAATAATCAAATTTGAGAAAGATACTTCATTTTGATGAACAAAAATTAATTAAAAATATTAAATTATCTAATATAAAAATTTAAACATGCAGATCAATAAAATGAATTCGGAATAGATATTTCTTAATAATAAAAATATCAATAAAAATTTATAATAATTTTTATATGATGAAATGTAGGTGTGCGTTAATAATAAATTAGAATATATGCAATTGAAGTATTACCATAAAATTAATAGTTATATGACAAAAAGTATTTATGATTTCATTCAATGTAAGTCAAATAAGGAAGCATGACAAAATTGATTGAGAAATATAAATAGAAAATGAATAATCAATTAACAATTATACACATATATATATGAAAAAGAATATTGCACCAACTACAATTAATCTAGAAGTTTTAATGTCATAACAATTTATCACTATATAAGAAGGCTGGGGGTTTGGGCCACAGGTGACAAAAGAATTTTAAAATAAGGTGTAGGTGACACAAGTCTTAATTATTAGTTGGAGGTGACAATTACTTTATCATAACCCCAAGGATAGCTGTTAAATGCCTCAAGATCCTCGAAGAGATTTATTAAACCGAGACTTATGTTGCTATTAACGTCTCTCGCCCAAAGAACATTATCTACAAACCAAACCAAGCACAATGATTGCTTGTGCTTCTTTGAAAGTCCTTTACCTTTCAACGCTTCAATCATATTTTTATTTTTGAAGCTTAGACCAACAATGGACACCAGGTCATCACAATCATTTGACTTGCCTTTTTTTTTTTTTGGTGTGTGGGGTGCTTTTTTTTGGATCAGAGTAGGTATAACTTGAGAAGGAGAAGGAGAAGAAGGATAATATTTTAGTCTGGTAACTATGGCAAACTCCTCCCAACCAAAACAAACAGGCATGCCATAGTAATTGTCCACACCTCATCCATCTTATCTTTGTTTTCATATATAAACCTGCGCTTGAGAAGATCATATACCATTTTCATCTGAAAACGAGCATTGTTGTCCCCCGACAAATCAAGATATTTTCCAAAGCAGTTTTTCCTAAAATAAGAATCCAATTTTTATTCTCGAAGTATTTTTCTGAAAGCGTTGAAATATTTTTTCATGACTGACTTAACCACGAGATCAGCCGTTAAATCTGTGGCACCATCGCACTTCATTCTCACATGGTAACGATCAATGCTGAAGGTTTTGACCAACTTTTCGATAAAAAGGCTATTAGCATTTAGATTATCTCTTTTGAAAGATTCCTCCTCCCTGTGTTCGTTATCTTCTGCTCCTGATTGAGATAACGCTTGTAAAGCAAGCTCATAGAGTGGTGGATGTAGCTGAGTTGCTGCACTTGTTCCTTTACTTGGACTTGATTCGATTTCTTTTATTTTGGGAGCCATGTTATCTTAAATTAACAGGAACATAACATAGATTATAATTGATTAATGCATAACAGTTCCAACAGACAACTAATCTGTTGCACCAGGTATGTTATCTGTTGCAACATATAATCGACCTGTTGCAACGGATGAGTAATACGCGGGAACCATAAAAATAGCACTATCTGTTGCACCTGGTATTTTATCTGATGCAACACATAACTGACCCATTGCAACGGACGAGTAATCCGTTGGTAACAATAAAAACAGATCACTAATCTGTTGTACCAGGTATTTTATCTGTTACAACATATAACCGACCTATTGCAACAGATGAGTAAACCGTTGGAAAGAATAAAAATAGATCACTAATCTGTTGCACTAGGTATGTTATCTATTGCAACAGATAACCAACCTGTATGAGTAAATCATTGAAAAGAATAAAAACAATCCTAATGTGTTGTAAAATAAAAAGTAAACCGTTGGAAAGAATAAAAACAGATCACTAATCAGTTATCTGTTGGATTAATATTGTTTAGATTTCTTCCAAACAGAAGAGTCGTCGGTCGTAACAGATGAATGATCATTTAGATTGTTCACCTATTGCATCAAATTTTCATAGTTGCATCAGATTTTTAATCTATTGCATCAGATTTTAAAATAAAGAGTAAACCGTTGGAAAGAATATAAATAGATCACTAATTAGTTATTTGTTGGATCAATATTGTTTAGATTTCTTCCAAACAGAAGAGTCGTTTGTCGCAACAGATGAATGATCTGTTAGATTGTTCACCTGTTGCATCAGATTTTCATAGTTGCATCAGATTTTTAATCTGTTGCATTAGATTTTCATTTATTTCATCATATGTTTCGACTATTGCAATACCATTTCTACCAAGACAAACAATAAATCAACCCGGCAATACCAACATATCACACACACACATACACACTAAGAACATTAACTGTGATAAAAAATCACCAAGAAATTCGAATAAACAGTACAACAACGAGAAGAAGAAATGCAGAAATGTCAGAAATTAGGATTTTATTCAGTCTACATTTCAATACCAAAAGAGTAGTTGGCTCAAGTTCCTCTGTTTCTTCATAATTTTTTACCTATGAAAAAGGAAATGGGAGGACGAAGAACTTGAAGTTGTTGTCGATGGAGAAGTATTCACGTCGATTCACGGTTGAAAGTCGAAAAGAAACTCGCCCGACTATTTATCATCGGAGGTTGAAGGGAGAAATTTTGCAGAACTGTTGGTTGAGAGAGAGTGGTTGATTAGGATTGAAGAGGGGTGTGAGTTGGGTTGATTTGTATTTTTGAAAAGATTTGAAAATTTTGAAAATATTAATCAAGTCCACAATTAACTTAATCAAGTTTCTTAATGATGTTTGACCCTATCTGTTGGTCAATGCCACCAATCCTTCATTCAAGACTTAAAAGACACCCTTCCTTCAATTTTCTCAAGAAGGCTACACTCAGTAAAAGCTAATTAATTTCAACCATAACATGTTGGAGAAGATGAATTGTGTAAGTGATTTCCGCCACAACTTATCTTGTCGTGATAATCTCTAGAATCTCAATTTACTGTGAGTATTGTTTTAGAATAGATTTTTGATTTATCAAGTCAACTAAATATACAGGTTATGTTGCATATTCATTTTATTCTCTACATGTTTGGTGAAAATTTTATGAGCCAGTATTCATGTATTTTATGTCTTATAAAAAAATATAATCTTGAAAATTTAAGTTAGTGATCTTTTAATATGTCATACATTTTTAAAGACTTATAAAAATTTATCTTGGTCAAAATGTGCAATGAGAATTTTAGCAATAACATAAAAGTTTACAAGTTATACATTAAATATGAAGAAACTAATATTGATATTAGATAGTTGATTTTCTTGCATTGCAAATATTGTTGCTTTAGATTTTAGTGAGATAATAATATGATTTAAAAAATTAATAAACTATGATACTAAATTACTAATCCATTATATTTCTATATATTAGGATTAACACTTGATTTGTCTATACTATATTTCTATATGTTATGATTAAAAATTAATTTGTAAATTAAATTGTGTGATTTTAATAGTATATTAAAAGTTTTGTGATATTGTATTAGGAATGATAGTTAGGTGACTTTAGTAAGAAAATGATAGTTGTCTAACTATCTATGAAATTTATCCGACACTAGGATTACTATCTCAAAAGCTATATATCGAAGATCAAAATTTGGGTATATCTCGTGATTGATGCTCAATGGACAATGCTCAAATTCAATAAATCAAATACTTATGAATATTGATTTTTTCAAATTCATTAGATTTAAATTCTTACTGCAAATATTATTGTATTTTTATGTAACATGTTGTACTCATATGAAAGTAAAGGTCATTTATCATTTGTTATTTATAAACATTATGCTACAAACTTTTTTTTTTTGTTTTAGTTGATATAAACCGACGATGAGTTCAATCATGTTTATATTTATATTTGTAACCCCAATTTTAGAATATTGTAGATCTTTTGGTGCAATAATTATTTTGATCTACTTTGTACAATATAAAGGATAAAGATGAATACGATTAATATCTTATTGTACTGATTGACATAAGGGGTTAAGTATTAGTTGAATGTTCTAAGATGGGAGGGCATTCAATTTCAATAGTGATTAATATTTATAATTTCATCCAAATTAAGTAAATTGAGAAAGTATGATATGGTTGATTGAAAATAGAGTTGAAGAGTGAATATTCAAACCTATGAAGGATTAAACCATTTATTCAAAAAAATAATATACAATAAGATTCATTAATATTTGTTGGTCCATTATCGTAAGAGAATAAGTGAACATTGTGAAATCGTGCAAATAGGTTAGGACTTTAGATAATATTATAAGTTATTTGTTAAAAAAAATGATAATAAAAAATATGAGAGAGGGAAAATTGACTATTATTGAGACTTTGCTCAAAATATTTGTCTTGACGCAAAAATATTTCGAATTTATAAAAAATATACTGTGACTAAGATCGTGCAAAGGAATACAAAATTTACTTTGAAAGAAAAATTTATTAAGACAAGAAAAGAGAAGGAAAACTCCTTTCTTCCTTTTGATAAGAGGGTGCAAATTAAAATATTTAATATAAGAGAATTTAAATTTCAAGTTAAAATTTTACCGAGAAGCCTCATGTGTGTAACTCTAAAACATATCTTTCATCAGTTCTTTGTTTTTCTAACTAAATTTAGAAGTCACTTAACTAATAATAATTATGTTAAGTATGCATTTTGTTTTGTAATTATATGATTTTTTTACAAAATAAATCAATATAGATCACAATATTATCTAATATTCTCAAATATTATATTACAATATAATATTATTTGCACGCGGATACTAACTTTCGAAAAGAAATATTTAAGTTTTATGTAATGATATTAAGTTTAATATTTTAATAGTTATTTTTCATATTGCATAAATTTATTAATTTTAAATATATGAACGATATTGAATAATTTTTTTATTATATAAATTCAATAAGATAATAGTTTCTATAATTAATTTCATACGGGTACTAATACTAGTTCTTCAAATATAAATGACAAACATAAGGGACTATTATTCCCACTATACAATAATACTTGTAACGTAATTAATTTATTACTTACTTTAACATAATCAACCGTATTTAATATTAAGGGTTGATTGAGTAAAAGTAATTAAATTATTTATTGATTTTTTCGAAAAAACTTGAGTAAATATTCTATTTTTAGTAAGTGAACATGTGTGGTTAGATGGATGGAATATTACTGTTATCTAAAAATAGGGACGATTTTGAGTTTTTTTTTTCGTTACCCTTTTTGGCCTTGTAAATTATTGTGTTAAACCCTAGCCCTACTAGGGTTTAAGAAGAATCTTGATTGCTGAACAAAAGAAGCCCCAAAATTTTCGGATACAACTCTTTGCATACATTTATAAGGCCCAGGTATTTCTCTCCTATTTTCAACTTACTATGCATAAAATACTTGAAAGACCAATTTTTGTTTCGTGAAAATGGTGGATTTCTTGCACAATTCAACAGGTGAAGATGTTCAAGAAGATAAAAAGAATCAATCTTTATTAGATTTTAATAAAGAAAATGACCCTTTAAGCCCTTCAGGCCTACTGTCTGTTCCCGATTTTGATGAATTTCCTTTGTCTTTTGCTGACTCTTTGCTTGATTTTGATTCCCTCAGAGATTTAATATTGGATAGTCCTATGGCTGAGCTTGTTACTGATGGAATTTCTGTGGTAAATGAAGTTGAGGGTTCTTTAAAGTTGGATTCTTTGATTTGTTTGAATCAAGAACAGGGTCAAATTGGGTTTTTTCAGAAAAGTGATGTTGAAAATGAGGGTTCCTTAGAGTTGGATTCTTTGAGTTGTTTGAATCAAGAACAGGGTAAACATGGGTTTTTTGAGAAAAGTGATGTTGAAAATGAGGGTTCTTTAAAGCTGGATTCTTTGAGTTGTTTGAATCGAGAAAGTGAAAATGGGGTTTGTGATAATGGATTGATTGAGTTGCCGGAAGGGAATGATTTGGGTTGTATAGTTGAGAAGGAGATGGGGAGAGTTAGTATAAGTGGGACAGAGAATGAAAGACAAGCTGGTAATGTGGCGGCGGCGGCGATTAGCAAGAATGAGGAGAGTGATAAAGTTGACATTAGTAACAAGGCTGAGGAAATAATTGTGAATGATGGCAAGTTGAAAGGTAATAAAGATGTGAGTAATAGTGATACGGAGTCTGAAAGTGAAGATGAAAGTGAAAGTTCGTCGTCTTCCTCCGCCTCTAGTAGTGATAGTGATGAGGAGGAGGAAGAAGATGAGAGTAGTTCAGATGAGGAAGCAGAAGGGGATGTGGATATGGAAGAAGGTGAGATTGTGGTATCTGATCCTGATGAGATGGTGGAATGGGATGATGGCGATGATGATAGTGGTGGTGCTAAGGGACCTATCAGGTCTAAGAACGAGCTTCAGGTAATAATTACCATCACTTTTGTGAATGCCAGTGCATTTGAATTACTAATTGTTGCAGTAACACTTCTAAGTGCTTTGATACTTGTGTAACTATGGAATGCAATGAAACAATGTCTAAATTTTGCCTAAATAGCAAGTAAAGACACCCTTTTTAGGGCTTCTACAAGAGATGATACTCTAATATATGTCTGTAAAGCATAGATATTAGTATGCAACTGTGCAATAATTATTTGATGAACAATCATGCCACTGAAGATGAACACGATTTTTGGGTAAAGGATGACTCATGACTGCCCTAATTATAGCCAACTCTTTGAAAAACAAATCTTTGATCATTGTTGTAGGCTTGAACCTGAGTCTCTGACTTCTACACATGTCTGAATGTTGCAAATGTGTTAGCATCTACAACAAGTGGTGATCACTTGAAAAAATAAGTATGAATTACCTAATGGGATTATTACCGAAATGAATTTTACTTTTATCTGCAGTCTGGTATAGCTGATATGCACATTATCTGACGAGCATGTTTATATAGTTGTGTTGAACTAAAGTATAATAGAAGCCGTCACCAGATAAGTATTATGTGGCGAGAAGAGTATTTACTACCACGAAATATCTTGACTAGGATGGGTTGGGAAACGGTGATCATTGATCAATGCCTCAAACTTGTTAGGAAAACCTTCTACTACAGGAAATACGTTATCTTAATGAGAGAACACATGCAAAGCAACTGTAGGGAAATTGAATTTTCATTGTGGATTAAGGTGTAACAAAAAACGTCTAGTACAAAAATTAGTTTTCCTTATTTTTGATGGGTAGTCTATATAATTAACTTTTTTACTGTCAATTTTACATTTAGATTTTTGTCATGTACTTCAACTTGTTTAGTGATGTTAGATTTTTCTGTTTAAATCTCCACCTTCTATCTTCACTGGCATCTTGTTGCTTTTGGAAGACTTTGCAAATGCATACTAAATTAGGGAATGGAAGGACATAGTTTTGAAGAAGTAAAGGAGTGTGTTGTCTCTGTTCTTTATCTGTCTGCTTTTCTTTCGAAGGAGACCTTGATCAATCATTGTCGGTTGATATTAATCTATGTTTTAGAAATGTAACCAGCAAATCAAGTTTCTTCTCTTCATGGAACTTTAACTTGCATCCAAGTCAACTTCGTCGCGATGTTTAGGTTTCTTAGGTAGTATTTTCTGCTGTTATTTGAACCCTGTGGTATTGCTGTATAATCAGTCTGCTGGCACAATAGAACAGTGAAGCAGTTTATACAAATTGTTTTAATAAAAAAAGCTACATAAAGTAAAGCAGTTTACAGAAATACGAATAACCTGGGATCTTTTTTTGAGTATTTGTGGGTGCATAGGGTGATGCCAAAATCTTTGATACATCTATTGAGTTAGAGAGAAAGTAGAGATTGGAGACAAAAACAATCTATGTGACTTTACCTTTCTCAAAAAAAAAAAAAAAAAGTCCCATGTTTCTTGTATTAAGAATAGATGTTTGCAGAATCTTTATCTTTGGTATAGGAATAGGATGATTGAAAAATTGTCCCAGTTCACAGAATAATGCGATTTCATGGGGATGTAAGGTCTGGATGTAGTATGAGTGAGTACCGTGTTGGTACATTATCAATAAATTACTTTACCTTATAAAAAAGGAAATAACTCACAGTAATAATTCGAGAACAGTTTGTACACCCTGCATGGATGCTTAGCATGTGAAAGGGATGTTTTGGATTTGCTTTTCATGTTTTATGTCAACATGCAGAATATTCAATCGTCTTGCTAATGGCAGGTTCTACCGCCAGTTCCGGAAGTTACTGCAACCTTACAACCACATCACAAGATGCAGCCTGTAGGAGTTGTGTCATCGGTAAGGCAAAAAAGCTGAAAGGCAGACCACACAATGTGATGGTTCTTTTATTTTAAGCAGCAAACAGAACGGATTATGTAAATGATGCTTGCTTATATTTAATTCAACTTTGTTCTTTAAAGGGCTTATTTCATCTATTTGTGGTGTGACAGATTATTGGGGCCCAAGTTGTAATAGAAGGAGTGGAGAAGCATACTCCTCTTAATGATGGTTCTATTCTCTGGATAACTGAAAGCAGATCTCCACTAGGTATAGTAGATGAGATTTTTGGGCCTGTCAAGAATCCGTACTACATTGTAAGATACAATTCCGACCACGAAGTTCCTCTTGGAATCCACCCAGGCACCTTGATCTCCTTTGTCCCTGAATTTTCAAGTCGCATCTTAAATGACAACAGTCTTTACAAGAAAGGGTATGATGCGTCGGGTGAAAATGATGAAGAGATGTCTGAGGATGAATTTTCAGATGATGAGAAGGAGGCTGAATACAAGAGAATGCAGAAAATGAAAAAGAGGGGCATCACAAATGACCAGAAACCAGGAAACAACAAAAAGGACAAAAGAAAATCCAAAAATCGATCTCAGAACTGGAAACATGATCAAGGTGCGGCTACACATATGCAAAGTGAGAATGGTAAGTCGCCATCAGATGACCAAAGTCAACGTTTCATCCCAACTGCTGGTGCTTCACTTGATCAAGGCATTCACCAAAGCGCATCTCTTCAAGGACATGGACAGAGTATTAGGCCTCCATCAGTCCCTCCATTCCCTCAAATGCAGAATTCCCCTGGCTTAGCAGCACCGTCAAATGGAGTTTGGACTAATGGAATCCCATTTCAACAGCCCCAGAATATGGGCTTTCCTAACATGATGCCGAATATTGGTATGCCATTTCCCCAGCAAGGTCATCCACAGCAAATCTTTCAAATGCCTTTTTTTGAGCAGCAAATAAATCCAAATGTTCCGTCTAGCTTTATGTTCCCAGGTGGACTACCAAATTTTGGTGCAGGGCCATCATTTGCACCTTGGCCTGCCTTTGGACAAAATGTTTTTAATCAATCACCTATGTCGATGGGCTTACCAGGCCAATTTACTCCTGCACCCGTGCATTTGGGAGGTCAGATACCAGCACATGGGCCGCAATCAGGACAGAACAATAATTCACAACCAAATGTTATGGTTCCTGGCAATATTAATGGCTCTCCAAACTTCAATCAAGGTCAATCACCTTTGCCAATGAGCTTACCAGGCCAATTTACTCCTACGCCCATGAATTTGGGAGGTCAGGTACCGGAGAATGGACCAAAATCAGGACAGAACAATAATTCACAACCACGTGCTGTGGTTCCTGGCTATAATAATGGCTCTCCAAACTTCAATCGAGGCGCTCATTCTGGTCATAGAGGGAATCACAGGGGTGGTGGCCGTTTTGGCGGTAGGAGAGGCAGGTCACAACGTAACTGAAGGTGAAAAACCTTTTACTCTGTAACTTCCATTAGAAAATTAGTAATAGATTTGCGGTTTTACTTTCCCTTCTCCTTTAGAGATCCAAGTGTGTGCAGGACTATCCACCTTTGTATTGCTTCATCTAATGTAGTGAAATTTATCGCAAATTCTAAATATTTTCTTTTCACCGGTACTCTCCTCGCTCAAATACGGACCCGATACACAAAAACATTGGCCTTAGGCATTTCTTCTCATTTTTTACCTTGAATGATCCTGGAGTGAGAGAGTCGGGTACTCGATGCAAAGAACCAGAATTGGGTTCCTCCTTTTTTTTTTCACCAGGCATCTGGTACTTGCTTTGGGGCTCGGTTAATTCAGATTTGCGATGGGAGGTCCCACTTCCAATATAGGAATGTCTCGCTTGTGTCCTATGTATGTTGCTTATCTCGTGGTATGAAAAATTGTTCTGTGCAAGTTGGTCGGACTTGAACACGTATAGGAAAACTATTTCCCTTCTTTTTTTTGGGGGTTTTCACTTGATATCCGATACCTGCATTGGAGTTTCGAGTTTTCACTCGATGTTCAGTACCTGCATTTGAGTTCCGGATCCGGGTTTCCATTCAATGTCTGGTGGTACCTGCATTGGAGTTCTGGCTAATCCGGTTGGCACACAACAGGGCCATTTTGGAGGGTGGGAGGGGGATGTCCCAATAGGATTTTCTTCATACCTAGAACTCGAACCCAAAACCTCTGGTTGAGGTTAGAGCAGTCCTGCCACCGCACCAAATTGAAATTACAAGGAGAGTCCGTAAGAAAATTGCGAAAACAGTGCACTAATGCACTCATAGCGTGATATTTTCTGGGTTGGGGAGGAAAGTAATAGAGCTTAGCGCGATGCCTAAGGGTGAAACTAGTAAAAATTTGTTTTAGGCTCTCAAATATTGGGTCCTCAAAAAATTTAACGCTAAATTTAATGATTTATTTTTCATTAAAAATAATATTGAATATCATAAAATAAAAAATGGAAAAACTATCAACTTAGAATTTTGAATTGAATATCTCAAATTTTCATGTTAATAAATAAAGTTCTTGTAAAAACATCCATGATAATGCATACATGGATAACATCTTATAAGTAGAATTAGGTTTTATATATTCTATGCTATTTAAGAATAATGCATTAAAAATAATAAGTATAAAAAAATAAAAAAGATAATTTATTTTAAGCCACTAATTTTATTGAGATGTCATCAAATGGTATAGTGTATGATCGTGAATTTCATTTATTATTTTGTTTTAAAAAAGAGAATAACAATGAAGATTTTAATTTCAATTATGAAGAGAAAGATCTTGTCAGAAAGTCACCGAAATCAAAAAAAATTTGGAGAATTGTTTTCAAGGACAAAATCACCAAAATCGAAAGAAATTCGGAGCAATGTTTTCAAGGACTTTCAATGTACTCCAAGCTTTTGAAAATGTTGGATGAGAGGTGTGATCGCCAATCAAATGGTTCAAGGAACACCAGAGCACGAATATTCCTGCTTGCCGATTTATTCCTAGATCGACACTCTTCTACTTATTCTATCATGGTAGACAAGAATGATTATAGGTTGATGTACTACTTTTTAGCATTGGGTGCTTGCATTATGGAATTCGCTCACATGAGAGGTTATTGTGGTCAACGACACCCATTTAATGTTTATTCAATTATCTTGTGTTGTTGATAAAGAAATTGATGCGTCTTGGACGTTCGTCTTTGAAAAACTGAAGTCTATAGTGTTCGATGAATCAGATTTGTGCTTTAATGAATCAGATTTTGCTTTATGTCCAATAGACATAAGAGCATCGCCAACGAGATTGCTATAGTTGTAGCTCATCAGGATTATTGCATGAGACAAAAGTCTCCGGTAAATCATCATTGTGGGATTGCCTCTATTTATTCGACCACACGACAAGGGCATATTTATTCGACCACACGGCAAGGGCATTTCTTTTGAGGAGTTTAGCGAATCTCCTGTTAAATCACCATAGTGGGATTGCCTCTATCTATTCTACCACACGGGAAGGGCATATTCTTTTGAAAAATTTAACGATCATTTTGTAGAATTCAAAAATTATTGTCGTGAGACACCCTTTGTCCTCGAGCATGACCTTGATTTTTAGAAGTGGAGTAGGGCGCATTTCCATGATAGATATGATGGATGATCAGAAATCTTGCTGAGTCGCTTAGCGCTATGTTGATAGACGAAAGGGAGTACCCATAACATTTTCAATTCGATTGTTAGGAGGTTTGATGAGAAGTTCTGGAAGGGGACATGCATATGTCCTCAACTATAAGAATAACAAAATGGTGTCTACCGCCAAAAGATCGCAAAGGGATAATATGACCAGGGCGACTCCTTTCACATGGAGAACATAAATGGGGACGACAATCAATTCACCATGTTCGGTACGGGTTCTACTGCCAAAGTGAACCTACTAAAAAAGTATTGTTCTTGTAGAAAATATGACTAGGTCAAAATATCATGTGCTCACGCGATGATAGCTTTGCGATAGAAGTACGTTGTTGATTATGGTTTGAGCATCTATGAGTACTCTTCGCCTATGTATAAAGTTGAAGCGTACCTCCTTGCGCACTCGAAACCAATTAATGTTGCCCCTCTAGAGTTTGAATGGCGTGTGCCACAAGAATTGTTAGATGTGAATGTCTTCCATCACTTGTCAACATCAAGCTCGTAAGGAAGAAAAGAAAACGTGTTAAGGGCAGAGGCAAGATTTTCAAGACCAAGAGGAGGAATACGTATTTATTGTACAAGAGACCCGTACATAAGAGAACCACATGTAATAACAACAAATTGTATTTTGATACCCTTGCAGTTTAGTCTAATTAATGTCATGTCAGTTTTATCGACTTTGATCATTTTCTAGTATCAATAGACTAAGTTATAGCATATATTGTGTTTACTGTCCATTCAATTTATTAATTATATACTACATCATTTATTATCGGCCACAATTTAAGTCTATTGAAAAACTCAATCGATAAGATGAACATGTGTGTAACTATGGCGCCTCAAAAAAGCTATTTGGCTATACGTTACCTACTCAACTTCCATTCCTCCACGTATCGACCAACCATTGAATGAGCATATCAATGGACTTCTATATGATCTGTATAACCACCTTTAATTTTCATCTTCTTCTCCAACACTTAATTTTAAAAAATAGCATCAATGCCGCCTAGAAGGATCTCACTCGACCAGTGAGGAGGATGTGTGCCCAGCGCCACCACGACCTCCTCTTTCTCCTCCGCAATGACCTGGACCGTCTTTCTATGGTTTGGGTGAGGATCGTGAACACCTGCATTGGAAACTCTGATGTATCGTTCATCTTTTACGGGCGATCGTGGAGAGGCTGCATCTGAAGCTCAACATTAATTATTATTAATTAATAATTCTCTTTTTAAAATTCTGCTAGTTTTGATCTATAAATATGTATCAAATTTTTATTAGGCACATTATAGATTATGACCATCGTATAGAATCTGACTAAAATATGTCGATGAACAATTAATGCACTAATGCACACATGGCTTGATATTTTTTGGGTTGGGGAGGAAAGTAATATCGTAGCGCGATGCCTAAGGGTGAAACTAGTAAAAGTTCATCTTTTACATGTGATCGTGGAGAGGCTGCATCAGAAGCCCAACATAAATTATTATTAATTATTAATTCTCTTTTGTTAATTCTGCTAGTTCTCATCTATAAATATGTATCAATTTCTATTAGGAACATTAAAGATTATGACCTTCGTATAGAAAAGACTAAAATACTCCGATGAACAACTAATGCACTAATGCACACATGGCTTGATATTTTTTGGGTTGGGGAGGAAAATAATATCGTAGCGTGATGCCTAAGGGTGAAACTAGTAAAAGTTTGTTTTGAGCTCCTAATTATTAAGGCCTCAAAAAATTTTAACGCTAAATTTAATGATTTATTTTTCATTTAAAATAATATTGAATATTGTAAAAAAAAATGTTCAAAAGTTATATAAAAAATGAAAGAAAGAAAAACTATCAACTTAAACTTTTAATTGAATAACTCAAATCTTCATATAAATAAATAAAGTTTTTACAATAACATTCAAGGTAATGTATTGCACATACAAGGCTAACATCTTATAAGTAGGATTGGTTTTTAGTTTGATATTATTATGTGTGGTTAGCTAAAGGTTCTATGTTATTTAAGAATACTGTCTTAAAAATAATAAGTATATGAAAATAAAAGAGATAACTCTTGTGAAAAATTTATTTTAAGTCATTAATTTTATTGAAATGCAATTGCATAGATAAGGTATTTCCCTGACGTAATGGAAGAGCTTAAAGATAAAAGAAAATAGGGATACTATTTGAGAGCGCGGCAAGGCCAATGTGACCTTGGTTCGTGAAGTCTATGCTAACTCGAAATGCACAGAAGTTGATAAAGTTTTGGTTTGTTAAGTTAATGCTGTGGACACATAATTTTGTTCCTTTCAAAATCATTTTTTTATCATTTTACCTCATCTTACCACGCATTCCACTCCATTCCATAATCCCCACTAAAAGCTAAATAAACTAATTCATAATTATTTTTTGACACCTCATCCTAACAAATTTAATCTCATCTTACCCACCTCACTATCCTACCCAAGCCATATACCCTTAGCCACGCGCCTCACATTTTTTTTTTCTATATTCGGTGGTCAGCCCCAACCCATATACCCTTACCCACGCTTTTTGGTGGTCACCCCAACAGAAGCAAGAATAATAGATTCCCACCATAAGAGAATCTTTTTCTATATTCGATGGTCACCCAACAGAAGGAGGAAATCTTTTTCTATATTCGGTGGTCACCCCAACAGAAGGAGGAATAATAGATACCCACATAAGAGAGTTGAGGGGCCAACTAACAAAATACAATATACACATTGACTCTTTTCTGGCTATATACACATAGCCACAGAATATAAAGAGGACGGAAGATTATCACAAACCTCCATTTTTTTTGAGAATAGTGAGAATTGATCGAAAGTTGGGGGTTGATTTAGAGAAATTAGAGAGGGAGATAGATAAGTTAACACAGTGAGAAAATTTGGGAGAAACAAGAGAAAAACAAAAATCAGTCCTCAATTTTTCGGTGACGTTATCATCGGAATTGTAGCTCTCATCACCATTTCAATCTCCAATGAAGCTCACCGGAGCTCAGGCAACACGAAAATGGTAATCCCGAGCTCCACCGTTGAAACCCATCGGAAAGCGATCAAAAACCGACTGTTTCTACAACGGAAATTTGCCGGAAACAGTTGACCAAACAACTCCTTTTATTTTCAGCTCCAAAAAGTAACCAGTGATTGAGTTTTGGCAAAAACAGAGTTTGGGGTTGGATTTGACTCGAGTTGGTTGTTCACTTGTGGCTAAACTTGCATTAATATAGCAATTAACCTAACAAATTATGGTAAAAGAGCAATAATATCCCACAAAAAAAAGGTAATTAGTTTGTTATTCCATTTTTTTTAAAATAAAATCCTTTCCATCATTAGTTTCCAGATATCAAATTATTCATTTGTCTTTTTTTTTTCTTGATTTTGTTTGAGGTAATTGCAATGAATATTTCAGTATTATTACGTTATTCTGGCATTTGGATTAACAATGTAAGGTGCGAGGGCTATAAAAGTGATGGAATCGTTGTTAGTGAACATGATCTTACGATAAAATTCTTTAGACAATTATTGTAGAACCGGAAATTGACGAAAGCACGAAAAAATTGAGGCTCGTTTACATAGTTAATGGTATCGTGGCACCGTTGTTGATTCGTAATGCAATTGAGCATTCCTTCAACTTCTATGCAAAAAGATCGGACAAGAAAAGATATGTATCTTGTGGAATGTATTAGTTTTTGTTAATTGTCTATAATTTAATGAATTATGTATCTAACTTTAAATTGATAAGTTTTTGAAGTAACTCTTTTTAGTTATGTTAATATGGCCGAGATACATATTTTTTTGTATTCATAATACATTTTTCGTGTTCTTGTATCTGTGGTGCTATATTTGAGTATAATTATGTATCTTGTGATGTTTTAGTTTTAGCTATATAAACATACGAAAAATACATATGAGTAGGGGTGTACATAGGTCGGGTTGGTTTAGTTTTTTATTAAAATATAACCAAACCAATAATGTCGATTTTCTAAATCTATAAACCAAATCAAACCAATATACAATCGACTTTTTTATTTCGGTTTTAGTTGGGTTTTTTTGATTTTTTTCGGTTTTCTTGATTTTTTTACAATTATAATGTGATTGAAGAAAAAAATTAAATGTTTTCACTAAAAAGATTAAAAAATAATAATAGTCATAGTGTAGTTTCAATAAAAATTAAGTTGGCAAATTATTAAGACGTCTAAACTACTATCTCTCAAAGTAATATTATGTGGATACCTAAGTAGTTTAATTTCTAAGTCACTAGTCACAGTAGCTTGTCTGAAAGTTTCCTTTACATAAAATGTGAGCACACAAAAGAATGAAGAATTGGAGACAACTTATTAAAAACTTAACTCCATAAAGTAAATAATTATAACATAATTCCATTAAAAAAAAAAACCCTAAATCACAACTTGATGAATGAGAAAAGTAAGACGAGAAAATAATGAGAACTCTCTGAAAACTTGAAAAGTAAAATGCAAAAAGTGAAGCAATTAAAGAGTTTTGGGTTTTTATATTAACTAGTTAAACCCCACGTGTCTCTCACGTGTAACATTTCAGCAACAACAACACCAAACCCAATGTATTCCCATACAGTGGGGTTTGGGGAGGGTAAGATGTACGCAGTTCATACCACTACCTCCGGAGAAGTAGCAAGGCTGTTTTCGATAGACCCCCGGCTCAAGACAATGAGTAATAAACAAATTCATAATAAAAACATGAAACAAGATGGAACAACAGAATTAAGACACCCATAAAGTAATACCCCACGCTAACGAACCAAAGGCACCTTCCATCCCGACGCTCCCCTAATTACTAACTACGACCCTCCCGCATGCACTAACCTTCTATCCTAATTCGCATCCTCCAAACCTTCCTATGTAAGGTCATGTCCTCAGTAAGCTGTAATTGCTCCATGTCACGTCTAATCACCTCTCTCCAATATTTCTTCGGCTTATCCCTACCCCATCTGAAACCATCCAAAGCTAACCTCTCATATCTATGAACTAGGGCATCCGTGCCCCTCCTCATCACATACCCGAACCATCTCAACCGAACTACCCGCATCTTGTCCTCCACCGAAGCCACACCAACCTTCTCTCGGACAGTCTCATTCCTAACCCTATCACCCCTAGTAAGCCCATACATCCAACGTAATATCGCATTTCCGCCACCTTCAGTTTTTGAATATGGGAGTTCTTGACTGGCCAACACTCCGCTCCATACAGCATGGCCGGACGGACTGTCACTCTGTAGAATTTGCCTTTAAGTTTGGGCGGCACCTTCTTATCACACAACACTCTCGAGGCCATACATGTAACATTTGATTATTTAAAATTAGATGATTTTGTCTATTGCAAGAAATTTTAATGAAGAGCGAAAAATCTTAATCACTTCTCAAAGATCCTTCACACTTTAATAAAATAGCGCAAACATAACATATATTTTATTAAAATATTTAATAAATTTTCAATTCTTAAATATTGAAGAAATAATTGTCTAAAGTAGACACTTTTAATGAAGGACAAAA
>NC_061117.1:202734577-202771809 GCF_002878395.1 Capsicum annuum
CATCAGATTCATAGTCAAAACTACCAGGAACAAAGTTTACAACTTCTTCATATTGTTTGATATTGTCTAATTGAGAAATTCCAAGACTAAAAGATGGTCCCAAATCTCTATTCAATATGTTAATTCTAACAATGTAGACTAAAAAACGAAAATCAAAGACTTTGTTAAAAAATACCAAAAAATCACTTTGTAAACACAGTGCCAAATTATTTCTTTTTGAAAAAAAAAATCGTCAGAGAAGATTAGAAGAAATTGAATATGATTTTAGGAGAAAAAGTTACCTTAATTCAAAATTTTGAATTAGAGGAAAAATGAGATTGAAACCGCCGCTGAAATAATAGCGTAGAATGAAGAGGAAACCGGTCTTATTTGGGTAAAGTAAAGGCGTATGAAGAGGAGGTCTTAAATATGTATCTCAATTTTTAGTAAAAGTAGTAAATGTTGGGATATATGTTTTATTTTAAAAGTGGAGGAATTTTTAGTAGTTTTGAAACATAAGTTGTTTCTTTAGGTAATTTTTTCTTAATCATATCACTTGTCTTTCCATATGAAATGGAGACTTTATCTTTCACTATATCTCCCTTAATACTTACTCCGAAAAGGTCACCACTAGCATATAAAATTTTCGACATTGCCTGTTCAGGTTTTATTTCAATGTTGTTCACATTTAGACTTTTATAGCCCGTTTCAAGATTTACTTTTTTGAGTTTCTCGATAGCAATTACCACGTCCTCAGTATCTTCTTGCTTTTTATTCATGATAATAATGTGTTCCTTGTCCACATAATGGATCAAATTATATCCAGAATTGACGATCCAATTTTTTTAAAAATTGATAAAAGCTAAGGCATCTGTTGCTTGGGCCTCAGTTACTAAGCACCTTCCCCAGTCTTCTTCTTTTTCATTAATTTATTCAGTTTGATTCATGTTGCTTTTCGTGGTTTGACAATATCTTCTTATGTGTTCAACTTTACTATACTGATAACATCTAAGTGGATTTTTACCATAATTATTCGAAGACTCATCCTTCTTTCCTGATGAGCTTGAACAGTCACATAAGGATTAAGAGTGAGATATATCTCTTGCCCTCTGTAAGCTACAACAACATTTTCCCCCTTCTTTGACAAATGCACCAGCTAATTATTTGACTAGTAATTCCTGTGATAATAACGAATTGTAAAATTCCTCCAAGGATAATGGTTGAGTCTATTCTTGAATCGATGTAACAAAGGGAATATAATGTGATTTCAAAGCATGAACAATAATTTTTATCATTTAGGTTTCAGAGATAGCCTAGTTTGAATTTAATAAAGGAATCTCAAAACATGAGTTTCTAATCTCCAAAAAAATGCTCGGCAATAGAATATTACCTTGAGTAGTGTTTGCCAATTTGTTCTTCAAAATTTATAGTAGAGCTTCATTATTTTTATTTAACAACTGATCGAGGGTCCTCCATATTTTATGAGCCTATTTGAATTTTATTATATGGTCAGATAAATCTAAAGGAGATGAACCTCTTTAGTATGAACTCCGTCTTCGCATTAATTTACTTTCACTTCTTGTATGCACTAGTATTCTCAAATCTATCATCGAAAGACTTGTGTTATTCCTATTAACAACATCCCACAAATTCCCATTCACAAGATATGATTCCATACATGTCTTCAATACCTTGTAACTGGACTGATGTAACAACTCCATTCACAGTCCATTAAAGCGACCACTTAAATCCATTCGTACAAATCAATTGAACTACCACTAACTCGATCTTGAAATACACTTTCAAAGGCAACGTGTGGTTATGGCTCTAATATCATGCAGAGAATAACAGAAACTAGGTATAATTGGTTAGACCTTCTGCTAGCTCAAAATCGTTAACTAAGATCAGAAGATTCAACTAAAAAGGAGAAAGCTAGAAAAGAAGAATTTTAATTTTGTTATGGAAGAAGACTCTTGAGACGATTGACTTGTGGTTAGGTTACAAATGTATAATGACCACACCCATTTATACTTGTCCATGGTTGGTCCTAGATACTATTCTAGATATTTTTACAATAACAATCTAGATAACTTATTTACTAGCTATCTTAACAAAAATCTAAAACTTCTAGATCTATCTTAAAGATAAATATTTAAGATACTATAATAGATCATTCTAGAAACTTCCTAAAAAAATCTAAGATTTTTTATGATTTCAAAAAATTAACCTTAGGTTTTTCACATCCTCAACATATTTCTATCTTAAAAATGAAAGGGTCTCCACTGTATGTCATTGTAAAATTTTTTTAAGGATATTTACATGAATATTCAGACAAATGTATTGTTTTTCTTTCTAGTGGGTATTGTTTTTCTTTCTAGTGGGTATACATAGATTATACTGTTAAAGTTGAACAACATCAGCGTTGTTTAAATTTGACCAAGTCTACAGTAGGCTATCATTTAACTTTAGTTGTTAGGCTGTTATTTTAAGTATGTTATTATTTTCTGGTATTTAGAGTTACAGATAGTTGGTCCTAAAGTTTAGGAGAGTTTGGTTAGTGCTTTGTTAGTGGTTTAGTAGGATTGTGAGTCTATGTAATTTGTAATTTTTATTTAAAAGGGTCATTAACAGGGAATAAAATAGTTGTTCAATTTTCTCTACAAAATATATCTTTCTTTTACGACTCTTCTTTATTGAACGTATTCCTTCTTTAAAGTTGTTTATAATGTCTTACATGGAAGGGCAAAATCTGTGGGAGGTTGTGAACGGCAGTGATATGACATAACCAGAAACAGAAGATGCACACGGCATGTTGCAAAAGTGGAAGATAAAAGCGGAAAAGGCTATGTTTGCTTTGAAGACAACAACTGAAAAAGATGTACTAGAGCATATACGTGATGCCAAAACTCCAAAGGAAGCTTGGGATACATTTGCCAAGCTATTCTCAAAGAAGAATGATACGAAACTCCAACTCTTAGAGTCTGAGTTATTGTTAGTGTCACAACGCGATATGACGATGTCACAGTACTTTCATAAAGTAAATTCACTATGCCGGGAGATTTCTAAGTTGGATCCGGAGGCTCCTGCTAGTGATACTAGGATAAAGCGCATCATCATTCATAATTTGAAGCCAGAATTTAGGAGCTTCGTTGTTGTCATACAAGAATGGCAAATTCAACTGTTGTTTATAGAATTCAAAAATTTGTTAGCTGGTCAAGAAGCCTTAGCTAAGCAAATGGGAAGAGTCTCGTTGAAGAAGAAAAAAGAGGTACACTATGCCAATTGAGGCAGGTGGAATTCCAAATAAGATACCACCGGTATATCCAAGAAGAATAATGAAGGCAAGAAGTCATCAAGGCGGAGAGAGTGTTCGTACAGGAAGAGCTTCGCAGAATCAAGACAGAGGTAAGAAGTTTAAAGAAAAGTGTTACAATTGTAAAAAATAGGTCATATGGTGAAATATTGTTGGTCAAAGAAAGAGATTGTTAAGAGCAATGTTGCTACATCAAATGGTGAAGAAAAGTGGGATGTAGATGCATTCTTTGTTGTAGAAGAAGAATTGGATCTCGTTACAATGACGAAGACAATTGATTACGATAAAGATTAGATTGTCGACTCGAAATGCTCAAATCATATAACGGGTGACAAAGAGAAGTTGCAACACCTGTCAGAGTATAAGGGCAGCAAGGTAGTCGTAACGACGAATAACTCAAAGTTATCGATAGCTCACATTGGTAATAAAGTAGTCTCTCCTTAACATAGTGATATCGAGGTGCGGCTCCAAAATGTTTACCATGTCCTAAGTATGAAGAAAAATCTTCTCTCTATAGCGCAGTTAACATCTTCTGGCTATTTTGTTCTATTTGGTCCACAAGATGTAAAGGTTTATCAGGACCTGGAGATTATAGAAGAACCGGTGATGAAAGGACAAAGGTTGGAATCAGTCTACGTAATGTCTACAGAAGCTGCACATATAGATAAGACAAAAAGGAATAAAACAGCAGATGTGTGGCACATGTGGTTGGGTCAGGTTAGCTATTCCAAATTAGAAGTGATGATGAAGAGGTTAATGTTGAAGGGACTTCCATAACTTGAAGTGAGAAAAGACACCGTATATGCAAGCTGCCAGTATAGAAAAGCACAACAGTTGCCTTTTGAAGAATCTCACTTTCAAGCAAGAGAACCATTGGAGTTGGTTCACTCTAATGTGTTTGGGCCTGTGAAACAAGCTTCCATAGGTGGGATGAAGTACATGGTGAATTTTATTGATGACTTCTCAAGGTATGTGTGGATTTACTTTGTGAGAGAAAAATCTGATACTTTTTTAAAGTTTAAAGAATTCAAGAAGGTAGCAGAAACGGAAGTTGGCAAAAGAATTTGTTATCTACGCAGTGATAATGGGGGATAGTATACCTCAGACAAGTTCTGTGATTTCCTTTAAGAAAGTCGAATACGTCATCAGTTCACATGTGCTAGCACTCCACATTAAATTTCCTTTAATAGAAATTTATCGAAGCATGCTTCACGCGAAAACGTACCAGGATGTTTTTGGGTAGAAGCAATGAGGACGGATGCATTTGTGATCAACAGGCTTCCTCAACAAAGGTTATGTTTTATTTCACCTTTCGAAAAATTATGGAACATGAAACCTTAGTTAGTTATTTTTGAGTTTTCGAATGTGTTTGCTATGTAGTTGTACCTGATTATTTACATAAAAAATAAACAAGAAGGCTGCCAGCTATATTTTTGTAGGATATGACAGTCAAAGAAAAGGGTGGAGATGTTGTGACCCAACAATCGAAAAGTGTTACACATCCCGAAATGTGTTGTTCGATGAACTTCTTCATGGTGGTCATCAGACAAGAAAGTACTGCCAGAATCAGATGTTTTTACAGATATGGTGCAATCTTCTCAAATCCAATTGGATTTAGGAGAAACAAAAGATGCAGATGACGAAAACAATGTCTAAGAAGGTGTAGCCCAATATCCTTGGGAAACTAGTGTGTAACAACAACCATGTGAACAAGCTGAACCTAGTGGAGTGAAAACACCAACTCAGCTCAGAAAATCAACAAGAATCGAAAGACCAAATCCAAAGTATGCCAATGTCGTAATAGTAGATGAAGAAGGTACAATTGAGATTGAGACTTTTGAAGAAGCATCTCAGCATCAGAAGTGGAGTAAAGCCATGAAATAAGAAATGTCAGTTCTAAAACAGAATCAGACTTGAGAGCTTGTACCAAAACCAAGTAATGTGAAGCCGATATCTTGCAAGTGGGTCTTCAAGATAAAGTGTCGAGCGGATAGGTCAATCGAAAGGCATAAGGCTCGTTTGGTGGTTCGTGGATTTTCTTAACAATATAAACTAGACTATGATGAAACTCTTAGTCTAGTTCAAATCTTACAATTGTACGAGTCCTATTAGCACTTGCAGCTTATAAAAATTGAAATTTGTGGCAAATGGGTGTGAAGAATGCATTTTTGTATGAGAAGATGGATCGGGAGATCTACATGGACCAGCCAATTGGCTTTCAAAATCAAGATTATCCTGAGTATGTATGTAAGCTACGAAAGGCACTTTATGGATTAAAACAAACACCGGGGGCCTGGTATGGTAAGATTGCTGAATTTCTTACTCATAGTTGATATTTGGTGACTAGTGTAGATGCTAGCTTGTTCGTCAAAGCTAAAGAAGATAAAATAGCTATTGTACTAGTATATATGGATGATTTAATTATCACAGGAGATTATGAAGAAGAAAATTTTTGAACTAAGGAAAACTTGTTAGATTGTTTCCAAATGAAAGAACTTGAACAGCTCAAGCATTTTCTTGGTATAAAGGTCAGTTACTCTCAAGAAGGAATATTTCTCCATCAGCAAAAATATTCCAGAGAGATGCTAAGGAAGTTCAGAATATTTAAGTGTAAGCCAATCTCGACGCCAATAGAGCCAAACGCCAAAATATGTGCTCATGAAGGGAAAGATTTAGAAGATGCTATAATGTACCGATAGTTGGTAGGAAGTCTTATTTACTTAACCTTAACAAGATCAGATATCTCTTTTGCAGTTGTTCTGATGAGTCGATACATACAACATCCGAAGAAACCTCACTTGGGAGCAGTTTGCCGAATTCTGAGATATATGAAAAATACGGTAGGCTATGATATTATGTACAAAAGAGGTGAAGATTGTAAACTAGTTGGTTATTGTGATGCTGACTATGCAGGTGATCATGATACTCGACGCTCAACTACCGGTTATGTTTTCATGCTTGGGTCTGGAGCATTTTCTTGGTGTAGCAAAAGACAACCAACAGTGTCTTTGTCAACCACTGAAGCAGAGTACCAAGCAACAGGGATGGCAACTCAAGAAAGTAGTTGTCTTATGCAACTGTTAAAGGACTTCCATCAACAAGTGATGTATCCAATTCCTTTGTACTGTGATAATCAGTCAGGAATTTGCTTGGCTGAAAATCCAGTATTTCGCGCAAGGATAGTGGACGAACATTTAAATTAATTAACTGTCCAATTTTTATTTTCTTTTGGTTAAGGTGACAAATATAGTTGACCATGTCCAGTCAGGGAGTACTTATGCTCTTCAGAGCGCAAAGAAACCACAGAAGAGCTTTCTAATGTGCAAGTCCATTGCTACTATAATTTTCTTAAGTTAATTAATTACTCTCTATATTACTATCGCTTAAATGGATAAGACTTTTATCATCTTTGTTCAAGTATTTTGTAGGTCAACCATGTTAATTAAATAATTTAGCACATGATTTGTAAGTAATGTGTTATGAACCAATTGTACCACATTGGAAAAATTGAGAAATGCTAAGAGGTTTATAGGCCAAATGGGTTCTCCTACCTATTAGGCTAATCTTTTGGATTGGGCTCTCCTGTTTGGTTTATAACATTGGTGCTTTCATTGAGAGCCCCACGCGTTGGGCCGTGACTCGGAGTGGTGGCCTGCACGCTAGGAGTGGTGGCTTGAACCCAAGAAGGGTGCCCACCGTGACCAACGAGGATCGATCCACGTGTGGGAGCCGCGTATTGGGCCGTGACTCGTAGTGGTGGCTTGGACCCAAGAGGGGTGTCAGTCGTGACCAACTGAGCATAGTCGTGACCAATGAGGATCGATCCACGCGTGGAGCCACGACTCGGAGCGGTGGACTCTGTGCGCCAAGAGTGGTGGCCTGGACCTAAGAGGGGCGCCAACCGTGACCAACGAGGTCGTTGGTTCTCAAGTGGAGGCGATTGTTATGAATCAATTGTCCCACATTGGAAAAATAGAGAAATGCTTAAGGAGTTTATAACTCAAATGGATTCTCCCACCTATCAGGCTAGTCTTTTGGATTGGGCTCTCCCGTTTGGTTTATAACATAATGTTCGGAGGTTAATTTAGGGTTGGGCTCTCCTGTTTGGTTTATAACATAATGTTCGAAGGCTAATTTAACACACTTGTTTGGGACTGAAGCGTAATTAAAAAATAATAGGATCACCATCACAATTAAAAGAAGAGATAACAAATGAACATGGCAAAGTAGTTCTTTTCCATTGACCATTCTAAAAGAATACTCACAAAATCAATGTCAAGATCACAATATACAACGATAGAATCGAATGAAAATTTTGTATTTAAGATGAACAAGAAAGAGAAGATATATGTCGACTATGGTGTTCAAGACAAACCAAAAATTTAAATCGAATTGAAGAAAACCAAACCGTCTTTTATTTGGTTTGGTTTTAATTTTAAGCTAAAAATAACCCAAATAACGAAACAAACCGTGTGTATTTTCATAAAAGTTTAAAATTTTATGATACTTATTAATTTTTAGTACTTTTTGGTTAATAATTTATTTGTGGGATTACACTAGATATATTATTATTGTTGTTGTACTCATGGTCCTTAATAGGACTGATTGTTTTATAGTAATTCAATTTTCTTCATTTACTTTTAATTTGACTTGTAACTTTTATTTTCATAATTTCAATAATATATTCATGTGCAAAATAACTTAGAGCAACCTATGAACTAGGACTTTTGAATTTTAAGAATTCGTTGTTGAAAAAGATAGTTGGGGGGAGGGGAGGGGCGCTCCTTTCCGAGGCAGGAAAGCTCAATAATTGCATTTTTTAAATTAGGATTATGTGATTGAATGTCACTAAACAAAATTTCTCAATATGATAGTCATTCCAATCTTTGAATAATTTAATCATTCATCATTATTCAGTTCAATTATCATCAACATATATTGATTTCTTAGAATCTACTCATGTGTTTGAAGGGAAAAGGACAACAATAATTTCAGATGGTGATTTGTGTTTGAGAAATTCATATGGATTAAAAAAAATAAATTTTACGCGATTGAGTCAGTAAAACCTCTAAATTAATATTATCAGGACAATGAGATATTATTCTGGAAAAAAGACACAAATGGCCATTCGGCCAAAACAAATGACTCGACGATGGCCAATGTTTCAAAATTTTAAATTCTAGCCATTTATTGGGCTAATGGTAGGCGGCTGACTCCTTTTTTATTTTGAGCCACTGCTACCTTTTTCTTTAAAAAAAATTACTTTCTATTAATTTTTAATTCCAGTAAATATCACCATAAACACACACACACACAACGGACTTTCTTCTTCAATTAACCATGAACACCAATTTAATTTATCCCTTTACTTATTAACGAAAACAGCAACAACAACTCCAATTGGAATTGAATTTCATTTGAAATTGAATATGTTTTGGGGTTCCAGGCTAGACTTTTCTTTGTAGCTCTTTGTTTTTTAAGAAAATTATTTTTTTGATTGTATTATTGGGAACAATACAATACATATCTACATATATACAATATAATTCAATAGCGAAATAAATATTTTTATACAATAATAATATAATTTTTATGCACAATCTGTACTATACACATCATAGACCAAAAATATCATATACTATACTCTATCAATACAATCATTATATTATATCAATACAATCCCTATAACTATATGGGGCGCTCCTTTTCTAGGCAGGAAAGCTCAATAATTGCATTTTTTAAATTTGGATTATGTGATTGAATGTCACTAAACGAAATTTCTCAATATGATAGTCATTCCAATCTTTGAATAATTTAATCATTCATCATTATTCAGTTCAATTATCATCAACATATATTGATTTCTTAGAATCTACTCATGCGTTTGAAGGGAAAAGGACAACAATAATTTCAGATGGTGATTTGTGTTTGAGAAATTCATATGGATTAAAAAAAAAAAATTTACGTGATTGAGCCAGTAAAACCTCTCTAAATTAATATTATCAAGACAATGAGATATTATTATGGAAAAAAGACACAAATGGCCATTCGGCCAAAACAAATGACACGACAATGGCCAGTGTTTCAAAATTTTAAATTCTAGCCATTTATTGGCTAATGGTAGGCGGCTGACTCCTTTTTTATTTTGAGCCACTGCTACCTTTTTCTTTAAAAAAGATTGCTTTTTATTAATTTTTAATTCCAGTAAATATCACCATAAACACACACCCACAACAGACTTTCTTCTTCAATTAACCATGAACACCAATTTAATTTATCCCTTTACTTATTAACGAAAACAGCAACAACAACTCCAATTGGAATTGAATTTCATTTGAAATTGAATATGTTTTGGGGTTCCAGGCTAGACTTTTCTTTGTAGCTCTTTGTTTTTTAAGAAAATTATTTTTTTGATTGTATTATTGGGAACAATACAATACATATCTACATATATACAATATAATTCAATAGCGAAATAAATATTTTTATACAATAATAATATAATTTTTATGCACATTCTGTACTATACACATCATACACCAAAAATATCATATACTATACTCTATCAATACAATCATTATACTATATCAATACAATCCCTATAACTATATTGATACAGTCCTTATACTATATTGATACAACCCCTATATCATATTGATACTTATTTAGATACTTGTTTTATACAATAATTATATATGTTTTATACACATTTTATAAATATACATATTTCATATAATAATGATACAGTTTCTATACGCCCTATATATATACACAAAATTTCTATACACATTTTATAAAATAATTATATAATTTTTTATGAACATTCTGTACAATCATTAGCTGCAATTATTATTTCAGATACGTATTTTATACAACAATTATATAATTTTTATACACGTTCTATATATGTATTTTATACAACAACTATATAGTTTCTATACACATTCAATATATTTTTATCTATATTTTATACATATACATATTTGATATAACTATACAATTTCTATATATACATATCGTATATAGGTACACTTTTATATAACAATTATGTCATTTTTATATAATTATATTTAGTTATTTTTTTTAAACAACCGAAAAAATAACAGACTATTTTTTAGTTAAAAAATTCATAGCCTAAAAAAGAAATTGAAACAGCCTTTTAGGAAAGGGCCGAATAGCCCAAGGCTAAAAATACAAAATATGGTCGAATGATCCAATGGCCATTCAATGACATTGGTTTGGCTGGCAAGACATAAAATGTCCATAGGCCCGAACTTGGGCCATTTGTTTTAAAAATGATCATGTGATGTCTTTTTCCCTATTATTAATTGAGAAAATTATCCCATATAGTATTATTAGATTCAAAATTACAAATTTTAACAACACTTTTAGATAATTGCATTAATAGCAATTTCATTGCAAGTTATAGCAACTTATTAAAATATTTATTATTTTTACTATATTTAAAAAATTCATTTTTTAATATATAATTTAAAATCAGATCCATATTATGTAATCAATATTCCCCTTAAATTGTGCATTGATAATTATGGTAAATATATATTATATTTTATTTAAAAGATTGCACACTTTTATCAGATAACTTTATTGAAAGAAGAAGTGATTATGACACAAAAAACTTTTTAATCCTCCAAAGAAAAAATTCAGAAGCACTTTTCTTTTTCTCCATTCACATACTCAACCTTCAAAATTTTATTAAAACTCGGTTCTCCATTAACGCACTCAAGATTTTTCTTGAAAAAAAATTGAGGCTCTGATATTCATCTTCTTCGCGTAAAAATCCAAAATTGATCTATTTGAAATTTTACATTCTTCACTGTGATAGATATTCATAAGTCATAACCCCAAATTTGTCATGTCTAAATTCAAATTTGCTTCTATTCCTTCCCATGGAAGTCCTAGAATGATCGAGAATAGTAGCGTTCATTTAATTTAAGTTGTTTCACTCCATCTCTTCTATCTAAGTATAAAAAAAGATTATTGAAGGTGGGTCTTACAACAAGAAGCAAAATCAGTACCTGTCCGATAAAATTGAAGTTTCGTATGTTGATGAACCATCAAAGAAGCTCAATTTGAACGTGCATATTGAAAAAAATCTCTACAAAAAAGTTTTTATTCCTCAAGATAAGATGAATTATAAGAGAAAGAATATGGTTAGTGAACAAGTATCAGACTCCGATTTTAAGGATGAGATTCCATTACTCAAACCAAAAAAATACAAGTATGGAGGCATACATAGACATAGATATTGTATTTTGATGTTTAATTATTTGATTATTACTGTATGTTTTCTTAAGATTGTTGGTATGAACGAAGATTAGTTTTTGTATTTACATAGTATTTATTTAATGTTATGCTATTTTAACATTCGTTTCACATTTTACATCGTTGAATGAAATTGATATGAACTAAGTTGCATCAGATGGTATTAAATTTGATATCAACTACATCAAATTATACATTTTTCAATTATGCAATTAGTAACATTTGACATGAATATTGTATTTTCGATTATGCAATTAGTAACATTTTGATTCTTTCAAATTATATTCTAAATATATGCATACATATATTACATGTCATACACACATATTCTGACCTTTATACCTATTTGAAATATTTCTCACATATATTAACATGCACAAGACATATATACAAACATATAGTGATATGCACAATTGAATGTCATATGCACTTATATATTGTATGTATAGTGATACATAAGATATACATTTAACATACGTCAAACAAACATTCGTCTCTTTCATTGCCGATGGTGGAATAATTGTATGCCGAATGTATGTTATTTGTATATTCAATGTATCACTAGATATGAATATACAATAACATACACATGCAAAATGCATGTAACCACATAATTATATGTGCTGTAAATATCATTCTTATATTTTTACTGTATATATGCGATCAGGTAATTATATGTTTTGTGTATGTGACTGGTGTGTTTACTGTATTTATATATGTTTTGTTAAAACACTATTGCTAGTTTTATTATTTCTTTAAATCGAATAATTAAGGTCCTAATTTTGCATCTCTAAGTAAAATTTCCTTCTTTTTTTTTCAATCCTAGAGCCCTCAAATTAGTCAACCAAATTCAATGGCTTGCTAATGATTTGCAGTATGTGTGTTACAAAATTATGCACTCCTAATTGAAAACTGAATCTTCTAAATGCTCACATTCAGTATTCACAATTACAAAAGTTGATATACCAAAATTTGCTATCTAATTGTTATAATCTGTGAATTCTATGCATACTTGATGAACATTAATAAAAAAAAAACAGAGAAACAGAGAAGAAGATGATGAGGAATTAGAGGAGAGATTAGAGAATGTAATTTGTTTATTTAGTTCATTCAATCAGGAAGATAAGGTAATTTATTTATAGAACCATTTTTATGTTAATCAATTTGAAATAAAACTGTTTCAGAGAAGATTAAGGGATGATTGATATCTTCCATAACTGTAGTCCCCGTTTTATGGGTATTAATATATTTTTCATGTATTAAAATTGTTTTTTTCTTATTTTTAATCATTAAAAAAACTTTTTTTTTCTTTATAAATGATTTTTTGCTATAACTTGCAAAGTTGAAAGTATTGCTATAACTTGCAATTTTCTATCTAAGGAATGTTATTTACGGTTTTTTCCCTTATTAATTTGTATAAGTATTATTTAATTGATAAATTAGCAATTATTAATTTAAAGAGTATTTTTGAGATTTAATAAAGATTAATTTTAATTACATCAAAATATTATATCTAATTAATTTATGTATCATATTTATCGAATTAATTTGGGGGTTGAAGCCTCAAAGAATTTGAACGAACTTACTTGTGAAAACGACGTTCATGAACTTGATGTAATGATTAATGATCTCGGTTATTGCAATAAAATGAATGTCTATAACTTGTTGGATTATTTGGGTGAAAATAATACATGTTTAGATCGGTCTAGAACTTAGAAGAAATTGTGGATACCATTGGAGAAAACATTGTCGATGATGAAGTTGAAGTTGATACAATACATTTAGAACCATTTACGCATATGGAAGTCCTTATCAGGTTTAGAATTCCTCACAACTTTGGTGCCGTTTGAGAAGACAACACCGAAACTTTTGGATGCAATAAGAAAAATTAGAGATAAGCTTCAACTAAATTTAAATTTTAACAAAAACAAAAAGCATTATAATCATATTTCATTAAATTATCTTATATATTTTTGTAATCTTAAAGAATTATTAATTTATAATATTAATGGAATCATATATTTATATAGGGATCTTTCAAAAATATATTATCTTATTATCTTATCGAATTCGATATTTTTTTTCACTGTCCAAGTCCAGACCTGAGAAAAATATTATCTTAGAGAGTTTTTAAATTTATCGAGTATTAACTTAAAGAGGTTTTACTGTATGCATCCTTTAAAATCTCTCTTAGAGCTTTTGGCATATGTACTCCCGTCGTTTACTTTTACTTGTCACTGTTTTATTTTTTGCGGTCAATCTGCATGAACTTTGACTAACATTTTAAATGTATTTTTTCATCATATTAATATGAGAATGATTAAAACTTATAGCATTTTTCATACAATCTTTGACCATCTAAATTTTAATTTAAAAATATTAAATTATACATCTTAAAATATTGGTCAAAGTTCATACAGAGTGACCTCAAAAACTGAAACAACGACAAGTAAAAATGAACGAAGTATTTGGTTCTTAGTCAGAAAGGTGTGTTTGGCAACAACAAAATGTCAGCTTAGAAAATATTCTCTTGAAAAAACAAGAGGTTTCTTATTTATTTCAAGTGTTTGAAAGTAAGCGAAAATATATTCCTTCGACAACATTAACATAAAAATGAAAAAATACTCAAATATACTATCGAATAATTTGAAATGACACATTTATGTCATTCGTTGCAAGTTTGACTCACTAATACCACTGTCGCCACATAAAGCGTTTAGTCATGCCATTATTTTTTAATGATGGTTTTGTAAAATTATAGCTAAATCACGGGGCTTTGCTCCAACAACTTCAATTATGAAAGTCATTTTACTCATTTTAAAAGAATTGTTTTCTTATAACAATGTATTTGAACGAGCAAATGGAAAAAACTTTATAACAAAAACACCCTAACGTTCCACTTCGTTTGTCAAAAAAAGAACTACAAACTTTTGAGCTTTTGCCGTTTCAGTGACTAGGACGAAACTTTATGCATACTTGGAAAAAGATTGATTGAGTCTTGCAAATTCATCCTCCATTAATAAAGAGGTTTACAACAAACAAAATTGGGTGCTCTTTGTAACGCATTAACATAAAAGAAAATCAGAATAGTGGGAGGCACCCTTTTAGAAATACTATTTGCAGAGATATGGTTTATTCTATGTCAAATGGAGCACACCGTAAAGATCACAAATGTAACATGTACACTTATTGGTGGACCAAACATCCAAGCCGTGTAAATAGCCTCCGACAAATGCAAGATAAGGCTACATATGACAGACCGTTGTGGTCCGATCCGCATCAGACTGCCCTTGAAGAGTTCAGATATACCATTTACTGCTATTTCAATGAATTCTTACTCAAACTTGTATCCACGTCCAAAAAAATCAGAAGGAAAACAGTCAAGCCTATGTAGAATGCATGCATGCATGCAGATACATCAATATATTATAAATAGAAGAAGCCTTTGATTATGAATGCAAAATGATTAATTTGGGTTTAAAAGGTCTTAGACATGTCAGCAGAAACATCAGAAGGGCAGGGGTTCCAGATAAATTAATGATGGGGAAACATAACCCAATTAATTGGAAACAAAATATAGAATAATTCAGGCTTTTGCATTCCTTGTGAAGTCACTGCACGTCTGGCAACTGCAGTCTGAAAATCGGCATATTTCGCAACCAAAACAAACACAGGTGGTGCAACCTTTACATGTTGGAGAACGAGAACATCCCCTGTACACCCTACGGCTTGCTCGTTCTTCTTCATCTTCACATGAAACTCTGATACATAGAAGCCAGCTATCAACTAAGTTTATACATAAAAAACACGAGAACACAAGATATATTTCCAAGGACTAAGATATCTTGGAGGTCAGTTTTATAAGACATCACCCATTTGACAGGCTAAAAAGAGAAACAAATTAGCACATTTTGACAACATTGAAATTGAATGCTTTAGTTAGTTCAACAAATACAAAAAGGATAGATTTTCACATGGCATAAAAAAGTAACAAAGAAAGCTTATTACTACTTAACAAGATGGACATGCATCAGCACCTTAAAATCATTTGGCAATTGGCATTCTTCCACCTAAATATGATGGGACTTGCATTAACAAGCTGCCTTACATCACTTGGAACTACAACATTTAAGATCCAAAAGAGTGAAAGGGAACTCACAAATACAAACCAACAAAGTAGGTGGCATGTGCAAGGGAGTAGATGCAATTACAAGGGCATCAAGACCAGATTTCTTAATGCTAATACTCTGACTCAATTCTAGGATGGCATTTTAAATTCCAATTCTCACAGTATACAGTTATCTCATGAGCAAGTCAGTTGACTTCAAAAATCTAACAAAACAAAAGGTCCTCTCAATGAGATAGGCAAGTTCTGGCCATAAGCAGAGATGAAATGGGCGTAGACCAGAAAACAGAATTCTCTGAGAGACAGACACAACTTCTCCATCAGCGTAACCACTATGACACTAAACATGGATGTGGGAGCGAGGGCATATGAGCTCCCTCTCCACCTCAGAATAAGCACGAGAGTTTTTTCCCCTTTTCTGATTGTGCCAAAGTGGTTGGGGGTGTGAGTGTAAGATATCCCTTAAACATCTCCTAACAAACAAATATGACACCACAAATCCTAAAACAAACCTCAGGTGTACATTTTGGTGGAAGAGATAAAATGTACTGAACTTCTTCTCAGATTATGTACTGTACTTCCTAAAATAAGGTTCTTTCACCTTACCTTCACAGTACTTGTATCCGCCATACATGAATGCATAGTCTGAGAGGGTGAAAAAAGTACTCGCATTCAGATACATATTCCGTGTATGCATATACAGAATGGTATAAAGGACAAGGAAATCTCTTTAACTTCCACTATAGGAGAAGAAGATCTGCACTCCATTATGTTTAACTTGAAATTTAGTGCTTTTCCAGAAGAGCTTTCCTGTCCATTTTGAACTGAGAATACCCTGCTGCAGGCACTCAATTACAACACTAAATTCAAGACCAATACTTAGTTTCACACTTGAAAAGGAATGAAGGCATTAACAGGAATGATGATAATATGCTCTTCGTGGTGTCCTACCAGGAACAGCAGATCATAATAAAGTACTGTCATAGTGACGGTTCGCTAGGATGAAGATCAAATATTTCTTTGAATCCTTCTCCCCGACATACAAATGAAAGTTGCCTGCACTAATTAAGTTCTGTTTGATATAAAAGGTTATCAAAGGCTCATTTGACCTAGATTTTACAGACTTTCCTCTTTTTGATGGGATTTCACCATTATCGTATGAAGGTTTTATTTTATTTGGGGTGAGGTGTTGGGGTGGGGAGGAACAGAACATGAATGGATATGATACACTGATAAAACACAGGCAGCCTGGTCTCTCATGACGCTGGACTAAAAGACATCATATGATTGTAGTGGGAAAGCAAATCATGTACGTATCTTTCGAAGGTAAAAACACTCAAGAATAAACTAAGGACTTCCAAGACAATCCAACAATTTTTCCATTCCACCATTCTGTGGACAAGATATAAATTTTGTAACTTTGATCGATTAAAAAAAAACTTTTGGGAGAAATCAACCGCAGCATGTCTATAAAAGAGGACGGTGAATCGAGAAATGAAGAACAGAAATAACATACTAGAATAAGAGGAACATACTTGTCATAAGGAATACAGGAGCACTTCCAATGCACATTCGCTAAAGCATCATGGTAAATTCTGCACTCTTCCTTTGAACGGAGACGGAACCTGCGTTCCTTCTCGCACTCGATGCATTTTAGAAACTCATCACGATGACAAGCTCTTCCATTTTGAGTTTTATTTGATCCATTAGCATGCTTTGAAGTCTGGTTATAATATTTTAGCAGTGGAGTCTTTACTACAGGAACTTTATCACCATTGACAATGATCCATATATTATTCTTCCATTTCCTAGCAGTTTCTCTCCCAGAATGCTTCTCAAATGCAGCTGGAGTAAGCTTGTCTGTTCACAAGACATCAATCTTAACAGAAGGACAGTGCACAACAAGGCTATGAAATATTGTTATGCACAAAATTCAACATACCACATTCAATTAACTCTCCTCTAATTTTTATTCATTTGTATGTATAGCACATACAAGAAGTATAACAAATAAGAAGCTTAGTATCTAGATTCCAGACAGAGAAAACAACTCATTTTGAGTAGCAGCACAAGTACAAGCGTAGGACTCAATGTACTTTATCAGATAATCCCTCCCGTGTAATGTTATTTATCAAGTACATAACCTATTCTTTGTGGCTTATGATTGAAATAAAGAAAAAAGATACACACATAGTGAGTGATAAAAAAGAGAGATATCCTCTGACAACAAATGCTGTCGAGAGAATCTGCTGAGTGATAGTATAAGATTTCTTTATTTAAGATGTGCGCCCCGAAAATCATCATGCTATAGCACATTATCTGATATTACAGCCAAATTATCAACCAAAATAGTGCATTGGTCCCTGCACAAGCCCCACGATAAACATTAATAAATTAAGCTGGAGTAGATAGTTTTCAGAAAGTTGCTATGGTCACTAGGACAAAGTTACAGAAACGGTAGAACCAATGAGTTGTTTATAGCCAATATGGCATCATCATAAGTTGATATCCATCAAAAGAGAGAACCATCATCAAGACACAAGAAATTAACAGATCTCTGCATCAAAAGGCCAGACCTTTAACAACTTAAACCTGCATCCAAAGAACATTATCACATATCAACACGCAATGTATAGTGTGTATGCAGACCTTAACCTTACCTTGGGAGGTTGACATGCTTATCAGACACACAAAATACCAAAGAAAGCTAAAATTACATACACATAAAATGCCATACAGAAAACCAAAAAATGGGTCATAACATGCAATAGAAGCAAACCCATTTGATATAAAGAGAGGAATATATCTGTAAGGTAACCTTCAGTGCAGCCAGGGGTACAATCACAGGTGATTTCAAGTTCACCAGAAGAGAAAACCCTAAGTCTAGCAACAGCATCACCATATCGGTGACTAGTGCACCCACACATCACTTCCACGTAATCATCTTCTTTCTTCACCCCACTTATCTCGCGCAACTCTTCTTCCGTGAACAACCCATTACTACCATTCTCCATTGATGATGAAACCGCTTCTCTCTCTGCTATAAAACCAAAAAAAAAGAGAGAGAAAATAGGAAGTTTCTTTAGTAAGCGCTGCACAATAAAAATCGAAACTTTTATAAAAAAGAATGGAATACAACAAATGGGTGTTGGTGTCACCCACTTGCCATATATATGCGTGTACTTTTATGAGTGTGTGTGTGTCGATGCAAGATATATACAGATTAAGACTGCAAATGCATTTGCAGAGAGAGAGGACCGAGAAAGAGTAGATGGTAAAAATGGCTTCTCTCAACAAGCACGCATCTCCAAGGGAGTCAGTCGAAGAGATCTGGTGGGAAAAGCGTTGAAAAGGAGGAGCTTTAGGGCTTTTTATAGAGATACCAGTCTCCCTTTACTACTAGGTGGATGAGAGTGGGTGGGGGTAGAAAAGGGGTGGGTGGGTTACTCATAGAAACTAGAGAGAGAAAAAAAAATGTATGTGAGTGTGTGTGTGTTTTCTTCTAATAAGATGGGGCTTTTGTGGGGGATTATGGATTTTGTTTTAGTGAAGAATTGAAATACTGAGTTGGCAAAACTTTGCAGACAAATATAGTGATTGAATTACCCAGCACCAAAGAGTAGGGATGGGTGTAGGTTTGAGTGGCTTTATTTAATGTAATCTCTATTATTTATACATAGAAGTATTTTTTATTTTTATTTTGATTTATCTTTTGGTGTGTTCATTTTTTATATTTTAAATTCTGTTTATAAAAAGCTTCGGATTCGCCACATAATAAGGGAGGATGATTTTCTTGAAAGTTCCAAAAAATAAAAGTAGTATATCAGTGATGAGAATACCATACAGCCTTTCTGTGTGGAATTTATACAAACAGGTAGTGAGCATTATCATCTGTGATTTTATATACTCCATGATGGTGTTTTTAAGAGAATGGAGAAGGTGGTTGAACTTTTCTTGACCTAAGAAAGTCTCTCAAAAAATAGACTTTTTACCTCTCAATATAAAAATAGATTTATTTGTATTCTATTCTTTCTAAATTTATGGACGGAGTCCTCTAAGACGCAGAATGGTATGGTGCACATTTTTTATCGGACACTTATGTTATGTATCAACCTAAATATTAAGTTATTATGAGTGTATGTTAAATTTTGACACTCTTCATATAATTTTAGCAAAAAATGTATACATCATATCATTCGTTAAATTTTTGACTTCACCATCGTCTAAACTTCACCTAGTAGATTGAATAGGATATATTATTATTATTATTGTTGTTGTCGTCGTTGGGAAGGTGGTTGAAAAATGAAAATCCTTCACAAGGGGAGGAGGACGAGGTTTGTTTTGAGAAGTGTACTTGAAGATATTATTTAACTATAGAACTTAGCAGTTTAGGCACTATTTTCATGGAGGCTTTTAGTGGGAGTAGCTTTTACTATCTGATTTAACAGTGAAACCAAAGACGTTTTTAACTCTATTCAATGCACAACCCCATCACCCCAACTGTCTAACTCAGATTTTAGGCCAATTTTATGACTACCACTGAATTTATAAATTTTGAAGGTGAAAATTGAAAATTAAAAATTTGAACTATTAAAGTCTCTTTGAAACACATCCAACCTTAACTTATAATTTTTGGTTACAACTACGTACTAGAAACACATCCATTTTGAGTTCAATGAAAAAAAAAATTTAAATTTGTCCATGTCCAAACTCTTTTACAAAAATTGGAGGCAAGGAAAGGAGATATGAGAATTACAAAGTGGAGATCGAATCAAGCTCTCATCAATACGGTGAAAATTCAGATAACTAACTAATAGTGTTGTTACTCGATTTTCTATGACTCTATTTTCCTCGAGTCATGATTTGGATGAAAATTTACAAAGACATGATTTAAAAAGTAGATAGTAAGAGTATGATGACGATGGAGAAATGGGGGAATAGCATGGATGGATGCTGCATTTGTGTTACGTTGTTCATTTTTCAAGCTTTAATTATTTTAGTGTGGATTTTGGGTGCATGCTTATTAATTAGTTTCGTAGTCGTATATTTGGGGGTCTCTTTTTTGGAACTATCATTAACGACGAAAAAATTGAAGAGTCTATATTATCTTATACGTACTAATATAAACCAAATTCGAATTTGGAGTTAGTTTTGTTTCTTTTCAAGGAAAATAGATTCCTTCACGACTCTTTTAACTGATTGCTTTAATTACTTGATAATGAATTTAAGCTATATAATCCAAAAAAGCTTTTTTTATTATTATTTTTTACATTATCAGATTACTTAAAAAAATATAGTATCTCCAAGTAAATATTCTTAAAATTATTAGAGATTTTATGATTGTTGGATTTAAGGCGTTAACAAAAAATGAGCAAAGACATATTTTGAATTACACTTTATCTTATTCTTTTATTATCTATGAATTTAAAGATTTTGTCTCAAATTTTATACATTGAAAATTTGTCTTCTTCTTCCCTTTTCTTTTACTTTCAAAACAAAAGTAACTTTTGTGTGTGATTTATGTAGAATTCGTCGAATTTTGTAACTTATTTTGTCTCTATTACGTAATCATTTTTTCATTATTAGGAATCAATCCAAATACCTTAGACAATTATGAGAGAGTTGAAAAAATTTAAAAACACACAAGAAAATTATGAACTCAGCTCAAATACTTTTTTGTCTTTTTATTGTACCATAT
Source organism: Capsicum annuum (assembly GCF_002878395.1). Lineage (NCBI taxonomy): Eukaryota > Viridiplantae > Streptophyta > Magnoliopsida > Solanales > Solanaceae > Capsicum > Capsicum annuum. The sequence continues at coordinate 202,755,980 of NC_061117.1, forward strand.
GTTTTCTGTTTTTCCAATACTAATTTTACAAATAAATAACTTATTTGCTGCAAGAAATAGTTTATACTCTTTAACACTATCATTGTCCACCAACTAACTTTTATTATAATACAGAGGCACAACGTAGAATTGTTAGCTTTACTCAAACGCAAAGTACATCTACTACATACTATCCTAATTCAAGTAATATTGCTATAATACATATTTTTACTACTAGAATATACTTTACTTGAATTGTTATTTACTTTACGTAAGTAAATAAAGTTCCCATAAAGAGAATTTTTCTGCATAGCAAAATATTAACCACAGATATATAGAGTCTGCAATTGGATAAAAATGGAACATGAAAAAAGTTTTCATTATTGCATAGGAAAAGGTCGTCAATGACCCATGTGACTCTGTTTTTTGCCCTTTTTCCAACGGAAATGAGGCTAAAACTATTAATCATTTATTTGCATTGGCAAAGTGGTTAGCTATGTGCCAGCCATAACTCATTGTATATTTGTTGCATCCCATATAAGAGATAAACGAAATTCAATGCACTAAGGTTCTCGTTCTCTCTGAGTTTAAAGAAGAGTCAAATTATAAGAGTTTATTATATAACGTCTTATCTTATATTTATATCTGAAGTTATTTTCTGATCATATGGCAGAAACTTTATCAGCTATTCCAAGACGTCCCTTTCAGTTTCAGATATATATTGACAGCTACTAAGAAGTAATACTGTATCTATCTCAATTTATGTGGTGATGTTTGACCTATCATGATTTTTATTTATTTTTTTTTAAAAAAAAGGAAAACTTTTAAAGTTTGTCATTTAAAACATTTTTTAACAATTTATGTGATTATAAATCATTTCACTAAGCATAAAATGAGAATTTTAAAGCTAATTATATTCAGTTATAATAGAATGATATACGTTTTAAAATAAATTAAAAAAAATTATGTCACATAAACTGAAACGAGACAAACAAAACGTAGGGCAAGCAGGTGGAGTGTATGTATTCAGCCATTGGCCCTTAAAGGGCTATTGCGTATTAGTTCCCTTTTCTGGTATGGTGCTATAAACTTTACACTCATTTTGGGAGAATCCTTTATATTCTCGTTTCACTTTTTTCTCCTTCTCCATTTGTACAATAATTAATAATTAAAAAAAAAAAAAACATATTTCCTCCTTTCTTTATGATCAACCAAAGATGGAACATTCCCTATTTTTACACAATAATTATGGTCTACGCAATAATTAATTTCTTCCCCCCCTCACTAGAAACTACTAGTGTTCATTATAAGGGCATATTTTCTGTTGCGGAGTGCCAACATTGAAACGAATGTATTAATAATACTGATATTAGTGATATTGAGATTAATTAATTTTATTGGTTTTTAACTTTAAAATTAAAGAAATAATTGAGAAAGACTTAAAGAGAAAAAAAAATAATGTAATTGTATTGTCAAACTCCATCTAATACTCTTTATTGACATGAAATCTCAAGTTTTTTAAAATAAATCATATATTTGAAAACTACATAAAGCATATTATAAGTTACAATAATTGACAATACAAATTATTTTAAAAATATATGAAAAAAATTTCACAGTTAAAATTCAAATTATGTCACACAACAAGATACAGAGTGAGTACATATGTTATTTCTAACTCAACTCTATCAGGCCACTAGTAGAGATCCTAGTACTAGCATTTAAATATGAAAGGTATGAAAACAACTTTAGAGAATCAAGTTGTGATATTGGGAGGTTACAAAGTTATGGGGCTTAAAAAGACAAAAAGGGAGGCCTCCATTTTCCTTCAGAACTTCCACTTGATGAATTATGACTCATTTTACTGGAGAGTTTAATTGTTTACTTCAGTGTAACAATTTAATGTGCTCATCTAGTTAGTATGGTAGTATATAGCACATCAACTTTAAATTTAGATGTTTCAATAACAAGTCTGCATTACTACTATTTACTAATGCAAACATTTGTTCTAAAATCCAAGCTACAAGAGTACTCACTCTATAAGAGGTTGTTTGATAGCTGATTTAGAGGTGAGTTATGCAGGTATTAAATATTGCATAACTAATGTTATGAATGGGCTTGAATCGGTATCGACAAAGCATCTCAATATTGGATTAAGTGTTTATGTTTGGGATCCGGATTGATAAATTGCGATTAAAGATAAAAAATAGGATTGTACGTATTGTTGACGAAAATGTCTAGTCCTCTCATCCCTTTCATTAGAGTCTATACTTCTCAATCACATTCTTATTCTTATCTTTGTTCTTTAGTTACTTGTAATTTCAATATTTTGAGTGTTGCAATTAAGATTCTAATTAAAGTTGTAGTCGTATTTCCATTCGTATTAATATATTGAAGAATTTTTGTTTGTTACAACTAATATTTTGTTTGATAATTGATCAGGAGGTAAGTTATTTAATGTATAATACATCAATTCTCTCATAAATAATTCTTACATTATTAATATCTATATATAACTTTAACTAGCTACCGAACGAGCCGTAAGTTATTACCCACTATATCACTAATTAATATATGGTTGGATCGTTTTGTACGTGAAATGAGATAAACAAGAACATCATGGATTATTTTATCCCGCCTTTAATCTTACCATTTCAGCGTAAATGGTTGGAAAAATAATTTCTCAATTATCTAGTTCTCAAGCCACCAAACAAGAAATAGAGTTACTCTCAAATTTATCCCGAGATTATTATCTTTGTCCCACATACAAAAACGCAAAAGATACTCTTCTTTAATTTCTGATTTTCTGCATGTCTTTTTTTAACCAGTTAATTTCAGGCTAGCTATCAGTTCTGCTTTGCTGCAGCATGAATTACGTTGATGATTTGATACTTGCTATGTTTTCAAGATTCTACTTTGCAAAAGATAAATTTTAGAATTGAAGTTTTATGCACCGTAAAGATTAGATCAAGTTTATTTGACTGTGTAAAATATTTTGTGTACTAACAACGCATAAAATTTAAACTCTAAATTTCAATGTGCAAACTCATTGCCCTCTTTTCTTTTCTTTTTTTCATGATGGAGAAATTCATTTGGAGCCAACTTTTTGGTAAATCTTAGCCTTCAAAATTTGGAGATGATAGGACAGCTCGTCTCTCTACTCTGTTACACTTAACTACGAGGTTTTGTCAAACCTAAACACAAATATGTCAATCTTATTAGATTGAAACTCTACCACTAACTCATTTGTTTTAATTTATTGATTTAGAAAATAATTATTTTCTATTTAATGAATGAATTTAAGGGTCAAACCAAACTTATTAGATTTGAATGATCGCCTTAATATATATGAACATGCTCATTTCAGACTTCATGTAGTGTTCGAATCATTTTATATGCATCTCCATTACATGCCAATTCCGCCCGGCATCATGGCTTGATCGATGCTTTTGCCATAAGATCGTTGCACATTATCATGAATTGAATCACCTATCTTCTGAAATCATACTAGGTAGAATTTATATATAAAATTTCACTTTCACCATTTCAAATTTTAAAATAAATAACGATGAATTAGGCTTGTAACTTCCTTCCTAACAATAAAAGACACCTAAGTACCTAACAACTAATAACAACATTTCTGCAACTTAATTAACTATAACTATGATATTAATTTCTTGAAAGTCAATAACCTAATCCAAGGGTTGACTTAGAGATATCGACGTCTTCCACATGCAGAGCTATTATACACGATTATTATCTTGGCAAATGGCAACGTAATGAAATATGAAATAATATTCCACCAGTGTTAATTTGTTTGTATGGATTTCACTTAGCACGAAGTTAAGAGAGAGAAAAATCTTTTGAATCTTATGGCATTAAATTGAGGATATGTAGAATGTATCAAAATATTCTTTAGTTATTGTGATCTTAAATATATTATGTGGAAAATTTGAATTAAAGAGTTGGCAAAAAGAAAATAAAAATGTTTTTTAAGTAGACTAAAAAAAAAAAAAGACAAATAAATTAAAATGAATGAAATACGGTTTTATAAAATGGAATAAATTGTATCCATTCTTAAAGTAATTAGTATTAATTGGGGATTGAAACTAATTAATTTATTAACAAGTGCTACTTGTCTGTCGTGTGACTTTTAATTCGTTTGGATCTCAAAGCTTTTGGATGTTTGAAATGAAAGTATACATTGAATAACTACCCAAAAATTAAATTCCAGCTTTAATGTAGTTGGCCTACCGTTTTGAATTTGTGCTACCTAGTTTGCTAATAATGCTAATCTTCTTAACCTTTTAAATTTAGGGGAAAAGGACAGACATACCCCTCAACTTTATAATTTAAACCAGATATATTCCTTCTAAAAAAAATAGTGCATATCTATACTATATATTACAGAGCAGAGGATGAAGCATTAGGAGAAGTCAAGTGGCAAGATGCTAAGAAGCCACGTTTCAGTTTTTAGAACAAGTTTAATAGTAGTGTAATAAGATTTTTATAGTTAATTGAATTTGAAATAACATTATTCTTTACAAAAATTATTAATTAGTTTAAAATAGAATCACACAGTGAAAGAGTTCTAAATAAACTCTTATATTTCATAAACTTATATGTATCAAATATAATGATAAATATATTATTGTTATTATTATTATTATTAATAAATAAAAATAATATATATTTGTGGTGTATATCTAAAGCTTATCTTACTTGCAATTATTTTAAAGTTTAAAATATAAATTAGAATTTAATAATTAAATTCAACATATATATCTACTTGAAATACCTTTATATATTTAAGTTGACAATTAATTTTTATAAAAAAAATTAGCAAAAAAAACAAAAGAAAAAAAGAAAGATAGAAAAGAAAAGAAAAGAAAATTTTTTTCAAAAAAAACGTGAAAAAAAGGTAAACTACTAGAAGATAATTAAGAGATTGGTAATTTTAAATTAAAAATAATCATAAAATAAAATTAAATATTGAAAATCTTATTGTTGTTTAACCAATCATATAAGATGTTCTCTATTCTATCAATTTTATTTTTTTTTAATTTCAATTGGAGATACAATATTTTCTTAAACATAAAATAATTTTTTTTAAAAGATAATATTAGATGTATTTATTCCATGTATATTTCATATCTTGTATATCTATATCTATATCTTCTACATTAATAATGAGTTAAAAGATTAGAAATATTTAAATTTTAAAATATATTATCCATTATTAGAAAAAAAAAATATTTTCATTACCTTAAAAATAGAAACTCATAGTTAAAGCTTTAAGGGTTCTAAATGGATTTTTACTCTTTCATGTATTTATCTTTTTAAACATTCAAATCAATGTTATAAAATTATTTAAATATAATTTATTTAAATATTAAATAAAAGATAAAAATATGTTAATAATAATAATAATAATAATAATAATAATAATAATAATAATTAAATAGTAATAGTTGTAGCAACTGTAGGATACTGATTGGGATAAATATAAATTTTAAAAAATAGAAGAGCAAAATCTTATAAATATTATTATAAATTAATGATTTAATTTAATTTAATTTTAAATATAATAAAACTTTCTCCAATTGTCCCATTCGTAAAGATTATTATTAAATTTAAATTAAAAATTAGTTGTTGATTGTGAATTCTCCTTTTATATAGCAATTATAAGATTTAGCTCCTCTATGTTTTAAAATTTATATTTATCCCAATCAATATCCTAATCAGTTAGTTTTTTTAGTTTTTTGAATTTAAATTTAAATGAAATTCAAATTGGAATGAAGTTCTACTACGTAACTTTTCCTATATATACTTCTACAATTATGTATAATGTCAAGTTTTTTTTTTATTATTGATCGTTAGATTTATTCATGGATTTATTTACTGAATTCTTCATATTCTACATTTTTAGATTTATTTTTTGTTTTAACAATTTTACTTTTTCATATGTAGATGAATGATAGTGGTATTACATGTTAATCTATTTTTTAACTTGAATTCGAGCAAGTAATATTTTCTGTTATTATTTTGTCCATTTCATTTTTGATAAAAATAAATACAAAGAGATAAGTTGTATTAAATATATTCTGTTTATTTCATTTTCAGTATGCAATATATTCTTTAGTTAGATTTTATCAAATTATTTAAAATATACGTTTCTCATCCTTAAAATATTTTTTAATATTTTTTGATGCGGGAAATTCATGCTTAAATATTTTGCATTTTCTGACTCAGAAAACATGATAGCTTAATTGGGAGCACCTGCATGAACACCTTGATTACTTCTACAAAAATGATTATGGAATTAAGAAAATTGCATGTATTAAATTTGGGTTATTCAAATACAGATTTTGTACACTTTATGCTTTGAAAGAAAAATTCATTAGGTCCGTTTCTTGCCTTTGTTTTTTCAATTTAAAATTGTAAACATATGTTTTTGGACTTTCTTTTTTTTTTTTAGTTTGAATATTCTCCAAGTTTCTTTAAGTAAATAAATAAATAGTAAAAAATTCTACACCTTTTTTTTGTTAGTGAGGCATAATCTTAACATAAATATAAAAAATGATTTCATCTCTCATGTAAAGTGAATTTTCATATGTAGACATAATGAAACTTGATAATGGTTATGGTGCAGTAGAGTAGATTGTAAAATGTAATAACAATACATACAATGCCAATTTTTATACTAAACCTAATATTTAGTTAGGTAGGATATAAATTAAAGACAATAGATTAAAAGAGTAATTATTTTGCTTTGTTAGAATTTTAAGAATGAAAAGATACGTATTCATCTTATTATTTGGGGCTTACAAAATGGAATGGCAAACAAAAATATACTGCATATACTTAATTTCTTTGTAATTTTATTTAATAATAATTAATTTTTCATGCATGTGTTATCTTCGTAAACATCTATTCTAGGCAACAAAAATATAGATCTTTTAACGTAAGGAGTTTCATCTTAATATTGATCTAACAAAATCAAAATAATGTCACAAATGATTCATGTACATATTTAAAGTTCAAATTTTAATAAAATATTTTCTTTAAGTTTTATGGGTAAGGGACACACTATTATTATTATTTTTTGCTCTAATATTTGTTGCAAATGAATTAGCTCCAATTTGGTCACTTATGTTGGAAAGAAGTTCAGCGATCATACCTTATGACAAACGTTTAACGTAATACGATATCATTTATTGCTACACATAATGTCTCTGTGTCTAATATTATTTATCTTGGTACTATGGTGACTTGGCTAATTTTATTCTCAAAGTTAGAACCTGCTAAAAACTTTATTTCTTTATATATTATATTCACAAGTTGATAGATATTATACATTTAAAAAGGCTTTTCACGAGCATATTAACTAGACAATGAATGATATCCGACATTAATGAAGTAACTACAGTTACATATATCATAAAAAATGTTAGTACGAGATTGCAATAAAAAATAAGGATATAAAATCTGCAGTATATCACATATGATTCATATTAACCTACTTATAATCTCTTTCAATTCTTTGCGCGCGAGTACGTATATTAATATATTATATATATCACTGCCGTTTAATAAATGTTGTTTATATACCTTTGAAGTTTGACAAATGGTGAAAAATTATCCTTTCGTTAACAGATTGAATTTAAAAAGAAATAATTCTAAAACTGATTTATAAAAAAGAAATTCAAAAATATAGGGTGATCTAAAAAATTAAAATTATCTCACCCATTTTCTTTACTCTACCAAACCTAATCCAACCAAAAAAATTCAGTCCGTCTATTATTTAAACCTATTTCAAACTCATTTTATGGTTAAGTAGAAAATGAATTGATTTTTTTTTCCCATTTAAAAGGGTCTAGAGGGCAAAAGAATAGGCAGTGGCGGATGTAGAGTAGAAGGTGTGGGTTCCCGGGAACCCACACTCGCTACCGTAAGGCTTAAAATTATATAGAAAAATCACCAAAAGTTATAAATATTAATAGGTGGAAACCCATAATTAAACCAAGAGATAGTTTAGTGGCAGGAAAGGAGTCCACAAGTTTAAAATTCTGGATCTACTTCGGAGAATAGGTCGAAGTAATCATGTGGTATTTCTAAAACTAAAAAAATCAGTTTTAAGATTTCTTATAATTGGGTAAATATAGATCTGTTAGCAAAAAGAGTAATATGCATTATTTATAATTAGATGACGGAGATATATATGCTTCACGATTTTAATAAAGGAAATATTCGTTCTAAAACTCAGAGTCGAGGGTTATTGTTGCCCTTTTACCCTTTAATGTATGTACTACACTATATATTTTACTTCACATACATAAGCTTTCGTTTGGCTATAAATTTTACTGTAGGAACTTGGTAATTGAAATTTAAGTTTTAAAAAAAAATGGGTCCAAAACAGTAAAGATGAATTTTTGAAATTCGATCCCCTAATTAAAAAATTATTACTCTCTCTATCCATTTTTACTTGTCCACTTTTCTATTGACATAGAGATTAAGTAGCCGTTTGGCCATGAAAATTACTTTTTTTTCAGAGTTGGAGTTGGAATTGAAGATGAAGTTAGAGTTGGAGTTGGAGTTGTGTTTGACCATGTCTTTTTGAAATTTTATTTTAAACTTTTGAAAAATCTTTTTTTAAATATGATTTTATGCCCTCAACGTTTAAAAATTATCAAAATCACTCAACTACTAATTTACCTACTAACATACAACCAAATGTTGAGAAAATAATTTATATGTCTTCAATTGATAAAATAATTAACAACAAACTAATTATTATGATTGTTATTCTTCTAAAATTTGAATAAAAATATCACAAACACGAGTTAAATAAGTTTATCCAACCATAATCGATTGAATAGAGAAAATATATTTTGATAAATATGATTGATGGATATAAATATATTTTATATATTTTTAAATTTGTTGATGACAATTCTTAATTACTTTCACTTGAATTAATTATTTTATTGAATTTGATCTTTTTAAAAAAAATTACGGATGAATTATTTCTGATTAGATTAGAGCTAATTTTTTGCTTTTTCTTTATTGATGATATTGATTTTCCTTGAATAATATTGTATTGTAAATATGGATCATTACATTATGTTTGATATGCGACTTTATTGACCACTTTTTAATAATTTATTAAAATCATAATAGTCATTATATGATATATACAGAAAATTAGAATGTCAAGAAAAAAATATTAAATTTTTCATTTTTAAATAACATAATGTACTAGGCCTTATATTACTAGTATAATATAGTTCATTCAAAACAAAGTTGATATATTTCCGCCATAGATTGTCATTTATTATTTTTTTACTTCACGTTAGTAAATTTTTGTTAAAAGAAGCAAAAGAGATTAGAATATATGTAACAATTAAAAATGATGTTGTACCATAGAAAACAAATAATAATTTTTTTCTTGGTGGTTGGTTGTAGCTATAAGAGGGGGTTTGTGTAAAAATTTAAAAATTGGGATTATATGTAATAATAATGAAAGTTGAAAATGGAAGTGGAAAATTGTGAAAACAACAAAAAGTTTTCACTTTTTGGAATCCAACTCTAGAATAATTTTTCGAATTTTCATGACCAAACACTACAATTTTTGAAAAAGTGAAAAAAAAAATTCTAGAAAAATGAAAAAAAATTATGGCCAAACGGGCCCTAAGAAATAGTAAATGATAGAGGTCATTTTACTTACAATATTATCCTTTGAATATAACAAATTTAATGCTTTGAAAAATGAATCAGATAATAAATCGTATTTAATGCTAAGGATAAAATGAATAGAAATAAGTAAATTATTCATTAATTTTATAAATTAATAAATATTATTAAACATTTCAAAATAAAAAACTAAACAAATAAAGATGAACAAAGAGATTACTCAACGCTTGCTAAATAGGTCTGCTTATCAGTTGGATTGGTTGGATAATTATGCTTAGCAGTTAGACTTATTGGTTATCGATTTTTAAATATACTAATCTGCTAGCCACCCAATAAGATAACGGTTGGTTCGGTATCGGATTAGCAATTAACAGACAAATATCGAATGGTGTAACAGATAAATTTAAGAGAGAATGAAATATCGAGCAATTATTGGTAATTCCTCCGTTTCTTCACCGACTAAGTTGTTTGTATACTATGATTGATCTATTTATCAATCTTTTAGGCTTCTTGAGTTTTGTTCGTGTAGTTATTTAATAGGTTACAACATCGAATCAAATAAGTTTTTTCTTCTAGACCTAAAATGTATGTAGAAACATTTTTAATTATTAGATTGACAGAAAAAATTAAAATTTTAATATTATTTGAATTTTTATGTTTTATATTAAACTTTGTGAAGGACACATTTGAGTTGTTTCATTTTTATTGCAGTCCTTTGTGTTGTCAAGAATAATTTATGTTTTGGTTTAAGAATTAATTTCAGATTTTCATTACATTTTAGAGAGTTTGACTGCACTTTATGCTTAGATGTCACAAGAGGTGACATATTATTTTCTAAACTAAGAAGTGAATAGAATAATAAATACAGTTTTATACGTTGGATTGAGAAAAGATACTTGTACATCTAAGGGTAAAATATAATTATAATAATTTTTAATGGGTTAACGGTTTACCCGATAAAAAAATTGAGTAATCCGTCTCAACATCAATAATTCATTAATTATAAAATTTTGATTCGTTCTCCAACCATTAATCCAATAATACATTACCAATAAACTAATATTTTGATTGGATTAACGATTACGGTTTGATTTTAAACAGCTCTGATACATAATACCATGTGTCCCTAACTTATACTGTATGATAGCATGACTACAACCTTTCAGCTTTAATTAGAATTTAATGGATTTAAAACTATGACCAAATGGTAGCTAAGTATGTAATGTGGCCCCTGAATATAATGTGGTAGTAGCATAACTACAACCTTTTTGCTTCAATTAGAATCCAATGGATTTAACCTTTGTTCCATTGATTTATGTTGGAATTATTCTTCTTAATCTTTGTTCTTTTCTTTTGATAATACTATAAAGAAGAAATAATTTTCGTGTGGGTCCTTTTTTCTCCCTTTATTCTTGTGAATATTTTTTCTATCTCACCTCCTTATCTTGTATGAAAAAATAAAATTTCTCATTGATTAGAAAGATCATTTATTTCTTCCTTATATTGAGTTATGTTTTATGAGTTTGAAAAGAGCTAGAATTATAAAAAAATAAATTAAAAAACTAGACTGACAAAGCAAAACAGATTAATTTTTATCCTTTCCCTGCCTCAGGAGATATACGTGAGGCCAAACTTCAATTTTGCAAAAACTATTTTTGATATTTGAGCATATTCAAATTATTAAAATTTGGTCAAAGCTCATTAGTAAACAATCAAACATTAAATGGCAGTTTGAAAAAAAATCTTGAAAGCTTCAACGACGCAGTTCTTTATTAAGCAGTTTTACTTGAAGCTCCGAGGTGATTTTCAAAAGGTTGAATGGAGGAAATTGGTAGCTAGCGGCTCTAAGATGGATATTCATACTTAGATTAGCTGCCTTATTCGAAAATAGGGAAATATGGGTATATATGGACATAAACTCCTCGTGCCCTTTGTGTACTGCAATGGCAAGAAGTCCATAGGATGCCCTAGCATGGGCTTGCAAATACGCAAGGGGGAAATTAAAGATGCTAAAGCTCAGAGATGTACAGAGGCTATCCCAGCTGGCTGGCTGCAACAATATATCGTATTTGGAGGGAAAGAAATGAAATCTGAGAGTTTTCCAGCAAAATATCAGACAACCAGTTGAGGTGTTGATCAAATTGATTATACAATTAGAAGTGCATGCTAGGGGAAACTAATTGCAAGCGAGAGTAGCAAAGTAGCTGGAGATGCATAATTATTATCCTTTGTACTCATGGCCTGAAATTGGTTTAAAGGGTGCATTGAGGAGAGCCCCTGACTAGTTTGTTCTGTTTAGTTGTGTAGTTGCCTGGAGTGCTGGGACATTCTTTTCAGCTTTCAGGTTTTAACAAACTTTGAATTCCAAACGTTTCACTTTTAGTGATAAAATTATTTAGTTACCCAAAAAAAAAAACATTAAGGGTGTGTTTGGTATGATGGAAAATGTTTTCTGAAAAATGTTTTCTTATTTTTCCTTGTTTGGTTGTAGTTAGATGTTGGGAAAATGTTTTCCATAACAATTTATTTTTCTTCATTTGAGGGAAAATGACTTCCCTCATGAGTCAAGGGAAGTCATTTTTCGAATAATGACAAATGTGACTTATGCCCCCACCCCCGCTCCTCTTCCCCACCCTAACAATACTCATATTCACATTTCTCAAAAAATTCACATTACTCGAAAATATTTTTCACTGTGCTTTGCTTCAATTTTTCACTGCTTGAAATAAAAAATAGTGAAGCCCGAATTTTTTTCTTTTCCAGTGTTCGTTGAATGTATTGTTAATTCCATATGCATAGAGGGAGACTTGCCTATGTTACTTTTGCTAATTGCATATTTCATTTTGTTATCGATGTAGCTAATTTCACGAGGTTGAATAAGCTTATCGTTCCGTTGTATTTCCATTGATTGTAGTATCTTGATATTGTCCTAACAAAATATTGAAAAATATCTCCTATATTTACTAATTAATAGTTGATTAAATTTAGTGATTGTAATATTTTAGTATTCGATATTGATATTATTTGTTATGCTTAAATTAGTTCTTACATTTTGTTGAGTTGCTAGATGCATTGATATACTAGTTAACAGTTAGTAGTATTTTCTAAAAAATATTTTTTCACTCATCAATCAAACACTAAAAAATATTTTTGTAAAAAATATTTTTTACTCACGAACCAAACACCAGAAAATATTTTTCACTCGTCAACCAAACGTGAGAAAATAAGTAGAAAACCAACTTATTTTTCAAGAAATTTTTTTTCAGGAAAACATTTTTCATGGAAAATATTTTCCATTATACCAAACACACCTAAATGGCAGTTTTTATTTTCGTTTAGTATTTAGTTAAATCCCAACTTTCATTAAAAAATCAAACTCCCCCCTCAACATTGAACAATAATCATACTCCCCCTTTATCCTATACAATGTCCATTTTGTCCTTATAATTTTAATTCTATATTTTGTAATATCTTTTTATATTATATGTAATGAATATTTTCTTAACATGGATATTTATAGCATATTATTTAAGTTTATTAACTTTATACGCAAATTAATACGTTTTATAAAATTATCACAAAATTCAATGTTATTTTTTAAGATTGCTATTTTAGTATTATATGTATTAAAGAGTCGTTTGGTATGAGATATAATTATAATAGTTCATAGATAAAGTTCATGATTATTTATCCTGTGTTTAATTAGATGTATTAGGTAATTTCAAAAATTATTCGTCGCATCATTTATACCACAGTGATAAGATAAGTTGTCACACATACATGTTAGTACAACTTATTTTGTAATAACTAATCCCGGAATAACTTGTTTCCAAACAACCCACCCGTAAGTGTGTATATATACATATGTATGTACATGCATGTACGTATATTTTCATGTTTTATCACTCTCTTACTAAATTCGTTTCGTATTACTTAACTTTTTGTTGATATAACACAATCCTTAAGAAAATTTTACTTAGAGGTATATTTTGTTAAATTAACCTTATGAATGATAATTTGAAACTTTAAATTTGTCTATACTGTTACTTTATATAGTTATTTAACACTAAAGGGTAGAAAAAAATATAATACAATTCTCTTGATTTCACAAATTGAGCAGCTAAACTAAAACATTTATTTTTAGCATAAGGATCTAGTGATAAGAAACGATATTATCTATTGTCTATATCAGTAAATAAGTTGTGATTGTCGTTAATAGAGTATTACATATTTTATAATTTATATTAATAAATATAATCTTTAAAATTTGACCTTATTTTTATTCGAGAAAAACATCTAATATCCCTGAACTATGACCAAATTTGCTACTACACACATCAACTTTACGGGGGTCCTATTAACTCTTAAACTAAATTTTAGCATATTTTTGACAATCTTTTTAGCCAACGTGATACCTTTTATCAATCGTTTTAGATGGCGTGACACCTTTGATATGGGCTTCATTTTATGTAATAAAGGTGACACATTAGCACAAAAAATGATAAAAATACGCTAAATTTGAGTTCAGGGGATAATAGGACCCTTGTGAAGTTGGAGTGTGTCGTAACAATTTTGACCATTGTTCGGGGTGGTACTGGAGGCTTATCTCTTTCATTTATTGACTGTATTTTCTGCATTGAAATATGTTTATAAAATTAGTAGTACTTATTATTTTCACTTGTTAAAATAAATATTATAGTTTTGATTATTATTAATAAAACTAATTTTCTTAGTATGCTAATTTACTTTGTAAAGATCATCATTAGTTATGTATTTCTTACTTTTTTTTTCTAGAAGATAATGTTTATGTTCTTATGAAAAATTTGTTATATGATTTTTTTTAAAAATGAAAATATGATGATTCTAAAGAAGTTGAAAAAAAAATTGATAATAAAGGGTAAAATAGGAATTTTAAAAAGTCAACAAAGATAAAGGGAGAGTATGATTATTGTTCAAAATTGAAGGGAGAGGGAGGGGGGGGGGGGGGGGTTGATTTTTAAGACAAAATTGGGTAGGGAAAACGATGTTGACCCTTTAGTTAAATGTCAATCATTATTTTCCGAACGCCAGTAGCATTTGTGATATCCAAACGTCATAATACATAAACAGGACCTTTAACTTGATACTAAATTATAACTATGACCTTTAACTTTATTAGTGCACAAGTAGACCCTTTTAACTATATAAAAGTTGAACAAAAAAATACTCTAATTCTGCAACTTATATGCGTGAAACTCAATCGCTCATACGTGGATTAGTAATCCACTCAGATGATGTCACCTAATAAAAAAGAAACATTATAACTATGACCTTTAGTTTTGCCAGTGTACAAGTAGGCCTTTTAACTATACAAAAGCTGAACAAAAAAATACTTCAATTCTAACTCTGACGTGCGTAGTTTTGAGTGTATACACACATTTTGCTAGGTAGGATTGAAGTGTATTTTTGTTCAGCTTTTGTATAGTTAAAGGGCCTACTTGTGCACGGGTAAAGTTAAAGGTCATAGTTATAATTTGGTGTCAGGTTAAAGGTCCTGTTTATGTATTATATATGCCTATCCAAAAATTGTCATCTACCTATACACTATAACTAGTTATTTGGTGTGAGGTATAAGAGTTAAATAGTTCCGAAATAAAATAAAGGATTATTTTATCTCATGTTTAAGTGAGGTATTAGTAGTATCAAAATTATTTATCCCACTATTTACACCATAGTGATGAAATACGTTATTCCATATAAATATTGAGATAACTAATTCCAAAATTAATCATCCCGAGATAACTCTTTTCCAATAAAACGACCCTAAGAGTTCAGACTTCAGACTTCCCACTAAAATATGCTTTCTTCATATCCGAAATTGCTTTTTTTTCTTATTTTTTGGGCAATATATTTCATGCAACTTTCAAATTACCTGATAGTACAATTTAGGCATAATACATAAATATGACCTTAAATTTGACATCAAATTATAATTTTGACCTTAAACTTTGACAGTGCACAAATATGACCTTTAACTATTCAAAACTGCACAAATATGACCTCCGATCCTATGTGGCAAAACGCGTGTTCAACACGCAAAACTGAACGCATCCAACTTAAAATCTAAGGGAGTAATACATAAATATGACCCTAAACTTTGACAGTGCACAAATATAACC
>NC_061117.1:202774809-202795493 GCF_002878395.1 Capsicum annuum
TAATACATAAATATGACCCTAAACTTTGACAGTGCACAAATATAACCTTTAACTATTCAAAACTGCACAAATGTGACTTTTAAATGAGTTTTCACTATTATTTTTTCATTATTTTCGGCTCAAACATGAAAATGACATCTAATTTCTTTTCTCATAGCGAAAAAAGAGCAATATTGAAGATTTATTAATTAGATGGGTCAGCCTCATACTAAAAAATAGTGAGGGTGTATATATATATATATATATATATATATATATATCTTATAAAGTAGAGGGCGAATTTAAGTTATATAATATATCCAAATATAATTTATTTAAATATTAAATTAAAGATAAAACTATACTAATAATAAAAAAAATTATAGATTTAATAAAACGTTATTAAATTAACGTTATTAAGGATAGTAGTAGTATATTAAATTAACGTTATTAAAATGTTATTAAATTAATATTATTAAATTATCACAAGGGGCAGACCTAAGTGGTTTCCATGGGGTTCATCCGAACCCACTCGGTAAAAAATTACGTTGTTTATATAAGGTAGAAAATGCATATTTATGTACGTATATTAATGTTGAACCACATGAAACAAGACACTTAGATAGCCCAGTGATATTATTTGTTCTTCTTAGGCGCTTCCTTCAGCCTACTGCACAGGTTCGATCCTTGCCAGTGACTGTGCTAGTGGCTATTTCTATTTTAATTTTTTTTTTAAAAAAGCCAGGTGCATCTGCTATAGAAATAAATAATAATAATAATAATAAAAACAACCCCGTTTTAACACATAAAACAAAACTTTGACAATGCATAAATATGACCTTTAACTATTCAAAACTGCATAAATATGACCTCCCTCCAAGTTAGCCCTTTTAACGACGTGACATCATGTGATTGAATTATCTTTCCACGTAGGCGTGAGCGAGACTCACGCATGGGGTTGCAAAATCGGAGGTCATATTTTTTCAGGTTTTGAATAGTTAAAGGTCCTATTTGTACACTATCAAAGTTTAAGGTCAAATTTATAATTTGATATCAAATTTAGAATCATATTTATGTATTATGCCTACAATTTATATCCCAATTGAATCACACTCGCTTTCAGGATAGTAATTAATCGGGGCACAATAATGTTTGTGATATTTTTTTTTCTATTTTATTTCCGTTCAGTATTAATATGATATCCTTTGCTAACAATGAACTATAGATTCGAAGATTATAAATATTATTGTTACTGACTATTGATTTTGTTGATGCCAGCTTGTAAAGTTTTGATGTGCAATATCCAATAGATCAATGCTATTATATATTGTCCAATGATAGAGACAAGTCTCTAAACATGTTTTCTGAATTTTTGTTTTTTGGTTTTCCATCCGGTGTTTGATGCCCACATTAAAGTCGTAACTAATTTGGATCGTGCGTTGCAGGGCTCATTAAGGTGACAATGCTCCTAACAGAGTTTTTTCTGTACCCAAGATCAAATCCTCGACTTCTAATTAAGAGTGGAACAACCTCATCTACTCCGCCACAACTTATGTTGGTATGTTTGCTGAATTGATATCTGTCAATTGGTTAACATATTATGATATTTGTTTTAATGTGTCTACATAATTAATTATTACCATATCTTCATTGTGTAGCATATCATAAATTATATACTAGTATTCAGAATATATTGCTGTACTTTAGAAAAAGAAAAACACAGAATCAACCGAATAAAGTAGTAACAACTACCTTATTTTCTTACATGCAAATGCATAATGATTGGGGTAGCCTACGAAGGCTAGAACCTATATGATGGATTAAAAATTACTTTCCACAAATGTTTTTTTTTTTTATTAGTATTTTTGGAAAATATTTTATTTATAAAAATAAATTTATAATTTTTTTTATAAAAATAAAAATATTAACTTTTTAATGAAATTTGAAAAATAAGTTCACAAGTGACATTTCACATTAATTATGTCATTCAACAACATATTTAGTGTATTCTCACCTAATGAGTTATAGGGAAGATAGAATGTACGCAGATCATACCACTAGGTAAAATAGAGAGGTTGTTTCCGACATACCTCCGGCTTAGAACCAATAACAATACATTAATTATGTCATTCATTCTATAAAAATAAGGAAAATTATTTTTCTTTTGAAACTTGAAAAGCACATTCCTCAAGTGACATTTCACATTGATTATGTCATTTTCACTCTTCAACTTCAACATACCTCCTCTTTACCCTCACTTCTAGTATAATATTTATCTAAATTGAATAAAAATAAATGCTTTTAAAATAGTAATACTTTTTGCTTACGTACTGAATAAAAAAAGTAAAACACTCATTTATTTTTCTTAAAAAACATTTTTCAAGGATTAAATGTTCTTAATTTAGTAAAATTTTATCGATTAAAGGACTAAAATCGTGGATTTCCCAATTTGTTTTCACATTTCTGTATATAAAGCTGCTCCTCCTGTGAAAAATCTTCTCTATATCTACAAAGCATTTCTTTAAAAATTTGTTTGAAATTAGTCTATTAAATCTGTTTTATTTTAGCGGCTACCTACTATATACTATATGTGATTTCGTGTCAAATTTTATAGGGTAAAGTTGGCTGCACATGAAAATATTCACCCTACCTAGGCAAGTAGTTTAGCCTACTTTACTAAGTATTGAATTGAATAATTTGATATCACTGTCGTCGTCAAAATAATAGTATTGAAAAAAATTGTGTTGTGATGAGTCTTGTTCCTACAAAATGAGTCATGTAACTCCTATGCGAATCAAATTTAGTCAGATTTTCTTATAGAAATATCTTGTACCAAATAAAAAATTTTAAAATGACAGTAAAGGTCTACATATATATATCGTATTAGACATATAAATTGATAAATATATGTACGTATATCAATCAAGTCATTATCTTTTTGTACACATTCGCTTTATATTTTTGTAAGGACGAGGTGAAAAGGAAATAGCGCTAACTTTTGTCTAATCAATTATTTCGCTCCTAAAATTACTCTCAATCGTTTACTCAATTACTTCTAAGAAATGTCAAAAAAAAAAAAAAATCTTATTGTGCTTGAAAACTAAAAAAGAGGATGAAAAACAAGTACAGTACTTATTGATTGCTTATTTAGTCCAAAGTTTCTGTAGTTAGCATATTAACGACAATAAGCCAAATAAATTATCTGTAAAGTTCCAATTCGATGGGACTTTTTTTTTTTAATGAAAATAAAAGTAAATGGAAACCTAACTTCCAGTCACAATTATTGACTGAAAACTAAAATTGAGCCGTTTCCATTTGTCTATTCATATTCATAGTTATCTTTTTTTTTTTTTTTTTCTCGAATAGATTGATTATAATATTATTTTGTGTTACTATCCGTTGTTTGTTATTACTTATTTTTTCACTATGTTTTTTTGAGATTGTTTTTTCTTGAGTTGGGGTCTATCAGAAACAACCTCTACCTTAACTATGAGGTAGTGGCACAGACTACGCGCACTCTATCCTCCTCAGATCCACTTTGTGAGAATATATTGCGTATGTTTTCGTGTCGTTGTCAATGTTATCGTCTAAACATTAACTTCCAATAAAAATATTTGAATTGCCTTTGATGATTCCACTCCAATAAAAAATGCATAAATATTCTTAGTTAAGACACTGAAAATTCAGACACAGCATGTTAAAATTTGAAACTCACTACTATGAAACTCTAGTAAAATTCTAATATGATGTAACGAAATTCGAACTTTTACAACTGTGATTATTATTCAAATTTAGCTAAGGTAACATAAATTCAAATTCAAATTATTATAATACACAACATATTATACTGAAATTCATGTTTTAGCTAAGGTTATTTTATTAAAATTTTATTTTTTTCATTAAAAATTATTAAAGTTTGAATACAGTAGTAGTTTTGGAATGGTGGTTGAGTTTGTCTGAAAGTGGTTATTGTCAATTGGACCCAAGTATTCTTTGATCTACAAAAAATGGGCCAAGCCCACCATGGACGTACCATACATTATTGAAGCCCAACTCATTGGTTAATAACAAGTAGAAATATTACGGAACGGCTTATCTTTTCGCCTTTATTTAAGGAAAAATCACACAAAACCACAAACATAAGATATTTTACTAGGGAAAAGGACATGACATGACCACTTTAAAAAAATGGTCCATAATTGAAAAGTTGGACATACTGTAGCCAGTCAGCTAAAGTAATTTTCTTTTTTAGTCATTTGATCCAATTGGGCACATGCAGTCTCTACACTCAATTGATACACTTTTATACCACATTGATACACTTTTTAAAAAGTTAAAGGAAATTCTATGCAAGCAATGCAGTCCCTATATTCAATTGATACTCTTTTATACCACATTAATACACTTTTATACTACATTGATACACATTGATACCATATTGATACACTTTTATACCACATTGGTACAGTATATATACCATATAAATACACCTTTTACAATTCACAAATACAAAACTACACCCATTAGAGCTCCGGTAGAACCTGAACGGAGAAAAAAAAAAAAAACAATAAACAATAAAAATGAATACAGTAGATAAATTACATGCCAAGGGTATTGGCCCATGGTTTCAGCTTACTTGCATTCGCAGACCCCTATTCACGACCAGGTAGAAAGATATCCGAGTAATGAGAATCTGTTTCTAGGGGTACCTCTTTTAACATTTTGATAAAATAAAATTTAATTGATGTGGGTAGAAACAAGCCCGTACAAAAGAAGAAAGCAAAAAGATGATTCTCTATAAAGAGAACTCAATCGTCTATCATAATTTGAATCTCGTAGATTCTCAAAAATTAGGTAACTTTTTTTTTTTTTTTACTGAAAAATTGTGTATTTGTAGATTTTGGTAATGGATTTTTTTAATTTTTTCTGTTAATTTTTTTTGTTGAATTTGACGAAGATTTAAATTTTGATATCTGAGATTGAAAATTGGGATGATTGGTTGAATTTTATTTTTTCTAATTTCTATGTGGAATTCATTGTATGGTTGGAATGGAGAAAAGTGGGGAGAAGTAGATGAAATGATACACGGTTTATATTGGGAGTGCTATTTAGTGAGTATTTAATTGTCAGTGTTATTTTTATGGTATTATTTTAGTTTTAGGTTTATTTTTGTCCTTTTTCCATTTTATTATTCAAAATTTCTTACTTTTTAAACAATTATATAAAATTTCAGATTTAATTTTTCACTCTTTATACATATGAACAAAATCTCTCAACTGTGATTTATTCCACCATTAACGCATGCAGCCCACTTTTTTTTTTTTCAAAAATTTCCTCCCCTAAAATATCTCCTAAATTATCATCAGTTGAGACAACTTCCTTCTCCATTACTGTAACTTCTTCAAATCGACAATTTACTTCTTTAAATTTCAAAATTTTTCAGTTATTTCAAAGAGGTGAGTTAATTCTTTAAGTGCATTTTAAGTTAATATTTAACAACACAGATCAATATTCATATACGCTTTAATATTTGTTTTGTTAATTTGTTTGATCTTCAATGGTTAATGAAAATTCACTCTCATTCAGTTTGAGAATTTCCCAAATCAAACACAAAAAGCTGTTCCTGCAAGTCATCAAGTTGTGGATTTTACTCCGGATAATTTTGATTACACAGATAAAGATTTTCACGAAAATAGTTCAAATCACCGCAATGACCCAAAAAAATGAATATTCTTAGACAAGATCCTGTTGTAATAAATCAAGAATCAAACATGCAAATGGAAGATCATGAGAAATTAGAGCAAATCCCTAATTCTCCACTGAATCAGGTATGAAATTTATCGGTGATACATATAGGTGATATATATTTTTTGTAAAGAAGCACTTGATACATACATAAAATTATTTATTTCTCGATATTTTTTTTTATAGTATAATGGTGATTCATATGAATAATACATTTGTTATCAGTATATGGGTGATACATTTTGTTGACACTGTATGAGTGATATGTTTATTGTTAGATTATTGGTGATACAGTTTGTTGACTCTATAAGAGTGATACATTTACGATCAGATTATTGGTCATACATACTATATTTTTGTATACTTATTATATCTTTAGATACATTTATAAAAAGGTGAAACATCTATATATGAATATATAAATCATTGTTTAATTTGTGTTATTCTCAATATCTATTTTTGATGGAACTTTAGTTTATTTTAAAAAATCAACCTGCCTACAATTTAAAGTATGACAGTGCACACAATTTTAATGTAGTAGATAGGCTTACAAAAGTTCTAAAAGATGAAGGAATTAGAATCTTTCGAAGCACCTGTTTTGGGTCATATCTAGACTTGCCCAATTATAACTTTCAAGTATCAGTAGCAAGGTGTTTGATGACCTTAGAGGTTCAACACCATTATCAAGATCAATTAAGGATATTGGTCAACAATATCATCCTTTGTTTTTCATTGCATGAATTTGCCACTGTTATCGAGTTGAAATGCACTGAGAATGAAGATGACTTCAACTATTCTGACTTTCCACCTTGTAGATTACAAAAAAGGTATTTTTCGCAATTCAAAGCAAATGTAAAAAAAAAGTGACTTGGTTGACTATTTTTTGAATAGATAGTGGGGAAGAAATTTGAAAGATGCTATCAAGATTGTGATTTTGTACTTTATTCACACATTTGTGTTCTCACAGCTAGATAACATCAATATCTCCGATCGAGACTTTCACATGATTGAGGACGAAAGTTATAGTCGATTTTCATGGGGTAAATTGATATTTGCAAAATCGATGACTTTATTTAGTCGGTCTATGAATGAGGTGCAACAGTATTATCATTTGAATGGCATGCCATATGCCCTTCATATTCGGCGGTATGAATGTTGTTCGAAAGTTGATGAATCAATAGCTGTTCACGAGAATAATCTAATCCCAAGGATGGTCAACTAGAAAGTGGTTAAATCAAAGTCAAGATATGAGTATTTAATGGAGAACATGTTCAGTAAGGTAGTGTTTTTACATAACCAACTATAATAGACTTCTTTTTAACTACTTATTTTTAAAATTTTCAAGTATTTTCAGTGATACATGTGTATATCTACAGTTAATTTTTTATGAACTATAAATTGATATTCTTTGTTTCTTTTGTGCTATTTTCGTTGCAGCTTGTATACAGAAATATATTTTCGTCATCACAGGAATTGAATCAACTTGATTTGCCCATCCCTTTTACATTTGGTCCAACTGATCATGGTACTAATGTAGCTCAGATCGTAGCTCTCCAACAAGAAGCTGAAAGGACTACGCCAACTGAAATTCAACCTGAATTTGATGATTTCAATACTTAACCAACTGCAGACCTGCTAAAAAAAGATGACGAGTGATACTGGTCCGTCTTCACACCCTCCTTCAAAGAAATAAAAAATTAATGTGGAGTCAAAAAGCGAGCTCACGTGTCTTTAAGACACAAAAACAATCAGCGTCGTTGTCCAAAGAGAAACAACTGTTAGATTCATCAAGATTTCATTCAGAGCCTCCTGTTTCAGTAGAAAAAGACATCGTTGTGCATACTTTTGAGGAGAAAAATGCACCCGATGCAACTGCTGTTGTAAAGAAAAAGCAATCACTTTCCATGTCATACTTTGATGACTTAAAGTCCTATGTTAAGACTTATGTAAGTACTAGACAGAAGAGCCCGTGCAAGCACGGACTCAATATATGCTACTTTCTAGTCTGAATTTATATGGTAAAGGTAAATTTTAACGAGTTAATTAGAATTTTTTTTAGGATCTTTATATATTTTAAGTTTTTATCATTGATCTAATTTAGAGAGTCAACCAAATTTTCTATATAATTTTTAGATGCTGGTATGGTCTCTAAATATTTTAACTTGTTAATTATTGCAATTTATAGTAATTTTTACATAGTTTAAGATAATATATGTTATTTTCTCTATCTCAATTTATGTGCTACTTGTGGAATTTAGAGAATCAACCGTATTTTTTACATACAAATTTACATATTTTGAATCGTTAATTATTATGATTTCTAGTATTTTTTGTTATTACATATAGTTTTATGTATTTTGAGTTGTTAATTATTGTTATTTATAGTATTTTTTGTCATTTTCAAATAATATGTATTACTTATATTTCAATTTTTGTGATTATGATAGTATATGGAGAATCAATCAAAATTTTATATGTCGATAATATTTTAAGATGTTAATTATGATGATTTATGATATTTTTATAGTATTTTTAAATAATATATATTTTTTCCTTTATCCCGATTTTCATGTATTTTTAAATACATATCAGATAAAAATAAGATAAATAAATTAAAATAATAATAATAATATATTTAAAGTGGGTGGTAAGTTGAGAAAATTGAAGGAAAGGTGTCTTTTAAGTCTTGAATGAAGGATTGGTGACATTGACCAACGTAAAGGGTCAAACATCATTAGGAAACTTGATTAAGTTAATTGTGGACTTGATTAATACTTTCAAAACTTTCTAATCCTTTTAAAAACACAAATCAACCCAACCCATACCCCTCTTTAATCCAAATCAACCAGTCTCTCTCCTCTCTCTCGACAGCTTCTCTCAACTCTCTCCCAACAACAGTTCAGTAAATTTCTCTTTTCAATCCTCCTTCAACCTTCGATGATAAATAATTGGGCTTCGAGTTTCCCTCTTCAATCCAAATCAACCAGTCTCTCTCCTCTCTCGACAGCTTCTCTCAACTCTCTCCCAACCAATAGTTCCGCAAATTTCTCCTTTCAATCCTCGACGACTTCAACATCTGATGATAAATAGTTGAGCTTCGAGTTTCTTTTCAACTTCAACTTTCAATCGACGTGATAGCCTTGCTCTCCGGCCACAACAGCTTTGAATTCTTCAATCTTTAATCGACGTGACAACCTTGCTCCCCGGCCACAAAAACTTCGAATTCATTATCTTTCCTTTTCTTCTTTCACAAGTAAAAATTTATCGCCTTTTTAGTTTTGAAGAAAACAAGAAACTTGAGTCAACTTCTCTTATAGTATTGGTTAACAATTTTAATATTTGTTGCTTTAATTTACAATGCGGTCTGAATAAAATCCTAATTTCTGGTATTTCTTATCTTCTCTTTTTGAAGTGAATTAAGATTTTTTGTTATTTGTTGTATTTTTTTGAAGTTTGATTTTTGTTGTTTGTGTTTATAAAAACAAAATAATGATTTGGGTAGATTTGTTCTGTTCTTGGTAAAATGGGTGATATTGCTGTTTTTCTGTTGAACAAAATCGTGCTACTGTTTTTTGTTTTCTCCAACAGATTATCCATCTGGTGCAACATATTAACCATCTGATGCAACAGATAAACCATCTGATGCACCAGATGAACCATCAGATTAAAATTCTGATGCAATAGATTAATCATATGATGCAACAGATTAACCATATATTGCAATAGATTAAGCATAGGATAAAAAATATGATGCAACTAATTAACCATTTGATACAATAAAAGAACCATCAGATTAATGATTTGATGTAACAGATGAAACTCCTGTTGGATAAAATCCTATTAGCTCTTCCAATAGGACATGTCCAAGACTTGATTTTTTCAACTGATCATTCATTTGCCGCGATAGACGACCCTATGTTGGAAAAAATCTAAACAATATTGACCGTTGATAATTGTTCCAACAGATCACTCATGTGTTGCAATAGATGTGTGAACTGTTGCACAGTCCATTCATCTTTCTCAACAAATGAGTGATATGTTTTGTATTATCGCAATAGATTACTCAGTCATTGCTGCAGGTTAGTTAACTATTCTGACAGATCACTCATATGTTGCAATAGAGATCACACAGACCATTCATCTTTCTCAATAGATGAGTGATATATTTTGTATTATCACAACAGATTACTTAGTCGTTACTACAGGTTATTTAACTGTCCCAACAGATCACTCATATATTGCAACAGATAATATTGCAATAGATGTGTGATCTGCTGTACAGACCATTTATTTTTCTCAACAGATGAGTGATGTGTTTTGTATTATTGCAATAGATTACTTATCCGTTGTAATCGGTTATTTAACTGTTCCAACAGATCACTCATCTGTTACACAAACCATTCATCTATCTTAAAAGATGAGTGATACGCTTTGTATTATTACAACAGATTACTCATCCACTACAACAGATTTGTTATATGCTGCAACAGATATACTACCTGGTGCAACAAGTAAGTGATCTGTTGGAACTGTTATTTTACTGTTTTGCTTGTTAGATTTACTATTATCCTTTTTTAACGATACATTAATCAACTATAATATATTTTTTTATGTTTCTATTAATTTTAGATAATATGGTTCCCAAAAGAATAGACACCGAATCAAGTCCAAGTAAAGGAACAAGTGAATCAACTAGGCTACATCTACCACTCTATGAGCTTGCTTTACAAGCGTTATCTTAATCAGGAGCAAAATATGATGAACACGGGGAGGAGGAATGTTTTAAAATAGATGATCCAAATGCTAATAGCCCTTCCACCGAAGAGTTGGTCAAAACCTTCAGCATTGATTGTTATCTTGTGAGAATGTAGTGCTATGGTGTTGCAACGAGTGATTTCGTGGTTAATTCAACCATGGGAAAATCTTTTGACGCCTTCAAAAAATACTTTGAGCACAAAAATTGAATACTTATTTCGGGGATAGCTGCTTTAGAAAATATCTTGATTTGCCGGAGGATAATAATGATCGTTTCAAAATGAAAATGGTATATGAATTTCTCAAGCATAGGTTTATGTATGAAAACAAAGATAAGATGGATGAGGTGTGGATAAATTACTGTGGCATGCCTGTTTGATTTGGTTGGAAGGAGTTTGCTATAGTTACTGGACTAAAATGTTATCCTCATTCTCATGTTATACCTATTCTAATCCCCAAAAAAGCACCCCGCCCACTCGAAAAAGGCAAAAAAAAGTCGTGTGATCATGATGACCTGGTGTCTATTGTTGGTCCAAGCTTCAAAAATAAAAATTTGATAGAAGCGTTGAAAGGTAAAGGACTTTCAAAGAAGCACAAGCAGTCATTGTGCTTGGTTTGGTTTGTACATAATATTCTTTGGGCGAGAGACATTAACAACAATATAAACCTTGGTTTGATAAAGCTCTCCAAGGATCTTAAGGCATTTAATAGATATTCTTGGGGTTATGAAAGCTTCAAAATGACTGTCAAATATTTGTTGAATCCATTAGCGCCAAAGACAGTCAACTTATATGGCTTTTCATGGGCTTTTGCCTTTCATGGTAAGTGCTTCTTTGTTTTATTATGATATCATTCAATTTTTTACTCAATAATGATTTTAATTTATTGCCGTTATTTTATAGGCTTCGGCGTTTAAAGCCATTCCTTATTTGAGACAACAAGTGAACTACCAGGAAGAAGTTTCCTATTCAGGAATCTTAAGATGGTTGTCGACAAAAACTGATAAAAATATAAAATTTTTTGATCTCTTCAACCCCCCCGAAGGATGCAGTAAGCATAATTAAGTTTTTATTTTAATAAATAATTTTTTTGAATAATCTAATCATTATTCTAATAGATGTAATGATTTATGTTAGATTATGCATCCGTCGGTAGTTTCGACCAATCGAGAGTTGAAGATGCCTTTTTTTCTTACTTTATGGTCTGTGCAAACTTTATCGGACCCTAAGGTCATCGATAAAATATAAATGAAATTGTTTGAAGTAATAACCATTACAAGAAAAATAATTTTAGAGGGTGGGCGTGTTGTTGTTGATGGTCTTAGTGGTGATGGAGCTGTTAGTGGTGGTAGTGGTGCTGCTGTTGGTGCTAATAATGCTCCTCTTACAGTATTTAAAATAAACCATTATGAGTATAATCATACTGGTTATACAGATTTTGCCTCTCCCAACGAATATTCTGCATGCAAATGTCAAGACTACAGGGCGAAACATGATGTAGTGATTAATGCATTAACTACTTCTGTAAAGGAATTGACATCTAAGAGGGGTGTCATTCCATTAAAAAGGATTTTATTTCCATTCACTCCATTAGAGATTAAGGTTAAGAATAGAAGGAAAGTGATTTTCAAGACATTATCAAGCATCCAAAAAAGCAAAATTGCAACTCCTCTGTCTGTGTGTTGCACTGAGCAATGTACAATGTCCAAAAGAGAGCAACACGAGCTGAAGAAGGTGAATATATATGTCTTCCAACTAACAAACAGACACATTTCTGTTTCAACAGATGACACATCTGCTGAAAATTATCAAACAGATATATACATCTGTTGCAACAGTTGACTAATTTGTTGCACCAGATAAAGTATCTGTTGCGACATATGTCTCATCTATTTTATCAAATCAAATTGCTCTTCGTACCTCTTTTATTTGTACCAACAGATGACCTATCTGGTGTAACAAATGAGTCATATGTTGCAACAGATGGTTCATCCGTTAGAAATTATCATACAGGTTTTCCTTATATAGAAATTTATCCCAATAGTTGATTCATTATTACAACATAAATATAATATGTTTGGGACAATTTATAATAGGAGGAAGACCTGTTTGATTTGCTAGAACATATGAGTTATCCTTTTCTGTTTTGTTGTATCTCCGTGATTAACATTGACCAATTTTGTCTTTTCAGGTGGATATAGAAGCTACTGCTGAACAACATTGACAATAGGCTACTCTACTCTTTTTATGAAAATACGGAGAATAGAAAGCGCAGAAACCGTACATAAGCGACAATAAAGATCCACGACGAGCAAAGCCGAATTTCATAGCACCGGATGAAGAACAACTTGAACTTGTCCATATTGAGTAGATCTTTATAGCTTGAGTCTGTCAAAGAAATAACCTCACCCCTCCTTAGAAATTCTTGGCATCAATACTTAAATTGTTGAGATCTGTACCAATAATAAGTTTTTTACATTTCATTTATTCATTGATTTATTTCAGCTAATTTCTTAAGGCTTCAATTTATTTTATTTTATCTATGAATTTTATTTTTTCCTTAAATTTGAACTTATTAATTGAAATGAAATACTAGATTCAAATATTGCAACTGATAATGTATATGTTGCAATAAATGACACATCTATTGGAAAATATCGAACAGATTTAGACATATATTGCAATAGGTAGGTAATCTGTTGGAATTTATCAAACAGGTTTTTCCACTGTTACAACAGATAGACTTAGATAGAAACATCGACATAATGCAACAGATGACCAGCCTATTGCAACAAATAAACTATATGTCAGAATAGGTGGAATATCTGTTACAACAGATGGAGAATCTATTGCATTATAAAAATTCAACTTTCACTGGACATAAAAAATTGCCACTACATGTAAAAAAGTGAGAGTGAATTAAAATAAAAAAGGCGGAACCCATCGACAATGTTCAGTTCAAACACCTAAAATAAAATAGGCATCAAGTAGACAGTGTTCATTTTAAACACGTAAAATAAAATAGGAATCAAATGTGTCAGGTTGGAACTTTTTGCTGACTTGGCATCTGATTTCGCCCCCAACGGTCATATTTCTCCCATTTTCTTATATATTCATCTTCTTCCTAAAATTTAACACTAAATTCCCAAATCTTCTTCGTCGTCATTATTCTTTTATCTTTCCAAATTCTTCAAATTATTTGCATTTGGTCTTTCTTTTCTTTATTTTTATTTTTCATTTTTTCCAATTGAGCTTGACAATGTCGAGCGCATCTTCCATTGATTTTTGTGATAACGATTTTTGATATTGTAAGTGCGGTCATGAAGCTCTATTGAAGAATTTTTGGAATCAACAAAATTCAGGTCGTAGGTTTTTTACTTGTGAGATTTCAAAGGTAATATTTTTTTATTTAATTAGTTGATTAATTATTATCTTATAATTATTTTGTAATTATGTTGTTGTTTTTATAGAAATTGGGTGGATGCGGTTACTTTGATTGGTATGAAGTACGACAATCTTCACAAGCAAATCGTGTAATCTGGGGTTTGTTGAACAAAGTCAAGACTTTTGAAGAAAAACAAAATCGAGCAAGAATATACTACATTATTGCCGTTATTGCTACTGGTTTGGTGCTATTGGGCACATGGATATTAAAGCCTAATTACTGAAATTTTTATGGTGGAGTATTTACTACTGGTTTGGTATTGTCGAGCACATGGATATTCAAGCGTAATTGTTGCAAAATATCAAATAGATTTAGGCATATGTTGTAAAATTTAGGTCATCTATTGGAAATTATCAAACAGGTCTTCTCATTGTTGCAACAGATTAAACTTAGATTAGATAGAAATAACATCGGCATAATGCAACAGATGACCAACCTATTGCAATAGATAAACTATCTGCCAGAACAAATAGAATATATTTTACAACATATTGACAATCTATTGCATTATAAAAAACTCAACTTTCATCAGAAAAAGTTATTGCCACTACATGTACATGTAATTTAAAGTAAAGTGAAGTGTGACTTGAAATAAAAAATTATTATTTTACAAGCTCTTCTGTATACACAGGCTCCAAGCGTCCAGTTAGTACCCCATAAACCCAGACCTCTTGCAGGTTTGCCACAGCGTTGTCGCACAGAAAGGTCGTTGGCTTAGCCATTTCTGTGCCGGTCAGCAAAAATTTGATGTGTGCAAGAGCGTGCGAGTCGCACGCGTAATCGATAGTATTTTTTGGAAGGGTCATGCCCTTGTTTCTACCTTCAAAATCCGATGTTTTCTTAATCAACACTTCCTTTGGAAAATGATTCACCAGTTTACTCTCCCTCAACAAGATGTGCAACAACTCCATCAGTGGCTGTAGGAGGAAAAAAAGATCGACCTCGTCGACGGCAGGTTCATTGCAGTCATAAACTTTGAGCTTTCCCTCCTCAAGTAGTATCTTAATAGCTCGATAATATATGTCGTTCACATTAATGACTTCAAGAATCCTCTTTGCCTCGGTCCAGTTCTTACCATATGGATTTGGCCTCTCCCCTCTAACATATTTTATCATTTCTTCTTCATCCAAGTCCAACATAGAAACTAAGAAATCAAGTCCCGCACCACAGGCTAACGCATCAGAATTTAGTTGATCGTACTTATCCTTGATCTTCTTGCATAAGTCAAAGTCTATTATCCTATCAGCAGCGTCATAAGCTTCCAGGTATGTTAATTACCTTTTCCTCATAAGGTAGAAATTTTTAACAACATGCTGGGATATAAGAAGTCCATTTTTAAATAGGTTAGTAATTGTAAAGATGGTCCATCTGTTGCATAGGGTTCTATGAATCAATAATCCAACGTAACTTATGCAACAGATGGATAATAAGTTGCAACAGAACACTATCCATTGCACCAGAATACCCAGATGCTGCAACAGATTTCATATCTATTACGTAGCTTCTTATTCATGGGGTAGATTAGAAGTCTAGGTTAGGAAAATTGAACTTGCCTTATCCTCGTACCTCACATGCATATCTGTCATAGTCTGAAAGTTTTGGGGGAGAAGGGAGGCCTGGGGTAATCTGGTACGCCTGGCTTGGCATTCTTAGCCTGTCGCAGATCCCTCTTTTCTTTTGTGCCAAGTTTCGCATATATGTCCACCTTTTTGAATGACCCTTAAATTTAACAGCTTTTAAAGAGGGGGAGTTGCAATTATTTTTTATTTTCAATCAGAGAGTACGTCGGTTATTGCTCTTTTCTTCCTCCTAACCAACACTGTAGGAGTGTATGACTCCCTCACCTTCTTGGATAGTATGACACCTCTCTTGGATTTGAATTCCTCGACAACATTTGAGATAAAATCTACTTTTTCAAAGAGTTTATCCTGGCTGTCCTTGCACTCTTCGCATTCACAACGAGAACACGAGGGTGAAGAAGGGTGAGAGGGACCTGTGTAAGGGTGAAAATGGGTGTTTTCAAACATATTTATTTTATCTTGAGAATCAACATGCTTATCATTATGAGTGGTAGTAGCATCAACATGCCTGCCACCAACACCAGTAACTCCATCAGAAGAAGTACCTGGATTTGCCTTAGTAGGTCGGTCATGAAGAGCCTTAACATTTGGCTGACCTTGCCAAACTTCTCTTATCATGGTTGTTGCTCCAGCCAATTTCTTCTTTATTAACTCCACCGTTGGGTCTGCTATAGTATCAACATGACCTCGAGTAATATAAAAAGTCTTCAACGACTCCTTCTCAGTTGGCACGATCCTTGGATGCACAACATAGGAAAAAAAACAGATACATATAAATCATATAATATAATAATTTTCACAGTTGGGTTACATTTTAAAACAGTCAACTTCTGCAATAGATTGATAATATATTCATCAGATTACCCATCTATTGCATAGTTTGTAGTAGATGGTTAAAATCTATTTGAGTTGGGTTTAGAGAACCAGAGCAACATATGGATAATCTGATGCAAAATATCAATCATTTATCACAACAGATTACCAATCTGTTGCACCAGTTGTACAAGATGGGTAATCTATTGGGTTACATATTATGCAATAGATGATCTGTATGTGTATTAATAATACGTTACATCATATTACACATCTATTGCATAATTTGTAGTAGATGGTTAATCTCTTAGGATCAGAGAACCAAAGCAACAGATAGGTAATCTGATACAAGATATCAATCATCTGTCGCAACAGATTATCCATCTATTGCACTGATTGGCATAGAACAAATAATTTGTCACAACAGATGTCCCATCTAGTGCATCAGATATAACATCTGTTGTACCAAATATTACATCTGTTCAATATCTTTCATTGAGTAAAATTATTTCACATGAAGAAGACATACTGCATCATCTGGAGGGTTAAAGAGACCAGTCTCCTTAATTTTGGTGTTGCTTTTTGCAGCCAACCACCTAAACATCCTTGGATGAGAAACCTCATCTGCGTAATCCATTACCTATTTTCGGCTGGGAGGAATGACTTCAAATGCCCAAGCCGTAAAAATATAAACAGGAAGCAAGCAAAAAAAAAGTCATAATAAATATATTCAATATAACTTAATAGATGATTTAAAATAATTATTAATTTTACCATGAAAGCCCAAGAAAAGACATATAATGTGGTCATCCCTAAGGATAGCTTTCTCGGTAAATATTGGACAAACAAGTAGAAGTTGTCATATCCCCAGGGATAATTGTTGAATTTATCAAAATTATTAGCACGCTCCAACAAAATATCTTCTATGACCTTGTTGACGTCTTTTTCTAATATAACCGAATGGGCAAACCAAACTAAGCACAATTGCTCCCTGTACTGCTTTGATATGGTTTTATCCATAAGATCTGTCAACAAATCTGATAATTTGTAGCCACGTCGAGCAATGTCAAACAACTCATCTATTTTTTCTTGTGTTTTCTTGCCTTGGATCTTTTGCAGGGTGTTCACTAGGCGATAAGTGGTTCTTCTGGATGATGGCATTTTAAGCCCATCACTATGGCAAACTCTTGCAAGCCAAAATAAACCGGCATGCCACAATAGTTGATCCAGATTTCATCCATCTTCCTCCCCCCCTTCGAATCTTCATCTCCCCCACGTACTTGATCCTGCGCTTGAGAAGACCACATACCATCGTCATATGAAAACGGACAGAGGACTCAAGCAGCTCAAGAAAGCGTCCAAAGCAGCTCTTCTTGAAAAGTCTGTCTATGTTTTTGTCC
This sequence comes from Capsicum annuum, assembly GCF_002878395.1. Lineage (NCBI taxonomy): Eukaryota > Viridiplantae > Streptophyta > Magnoliopsida > Solanales > Solanaceae > Capsicum > Capsicum annuum. The sequence continues at coordinate 202,792,526 of NC_061117.1, forward strand.
TTCATAATTTTCCTAAAATAAATAAATTTACTCCCCATCTGACATTTATGTACAATTTCACCAATTAGTTCTTCTTCTATTTCTTGGTCATTTATTGACATTGCAACTTGAAACTTGTCAATACTAAAAGTTTTGACAGGATCATGCTAGGATGTCGATATTAATTCATGCCCATTGGTGATCCATTATCATTATGTTGATGATCATCCTCTTTCTTTTTCTCACTCTCTAATTTCTCCTCTTTCTCACTTTTATTTTCTTCATCACCATCTACAGAACCTTGTTCACCTCCTTCAACATTGTTTTTATATCTCTCCTCAACTTCACTTTTTTCTGACTGAAATTGTTCAGAAAGATCCTCTGAATTCCTCTGTACTGTAGCCTTTTTTTGTGGTTAGACATCGATCCACTTTCAGTTTCTTTTCTTTTGGGAGACATGTTTTACCTACAAGTAACAGAAAAATAAAAATTAAATTACAATTGATGTATGCATAAATTTTAAAAAATACATTAAAAACACCATCAATAACGACACTGATACGGAACAAACAAGGGAACACAAAATCACACCCCAAAACAGTCCACAAATCACAACAAATCGTGGACCAAATAGGGACCTCTCTTGGATTCACTATCTAGAACAAGAAAGAAAAGGATACAAGGTGTTAATACACCAAAATAGCCATCCAACAACAAGTTTAGCAACACAAGATGAAGCTTCACAATATTATAATAGCAACAAGAACAAACGGGTTACATTAACAACACAAGAAGCCAAAACTAAAACAAGATACAAGATAGATAGTTAGACAAGTGTTGATGTAGTCTTAACAACCCAAGAGCATATTCCACTTTTGGACCTTTAACACTTCACACAACAAATACCTAACTCTTACAATTGACATATAAGAGACGTCCACCACCCAAGCACCAACATATCAAGCAAAATGCAACACACAAGAGAATTTACCCTTATGCTATGCCCTAGTTTCGGTTGTGGACTCTCTCTCTCTCTAAGAAGAGTGTTCTTTCTTCAACATTCATAAAAACTACCAACTAAAACCCTATAATTTTCAATTTATATTACATTACAAAATAAAAGACAAAAGACTAAAAGATCCTTTAATGAAAAGGGCTCTAAAAATAGCCCATGGAGTGTGCTTGGGACGGTTTTGGGCCTCCTTCACACTTAGACTTGTACACTCTTTAGGTGGTCTTCAAAATACTCAAAAAGTGTACATGATCGTGATCGTACTCATATCAGACACACCAACCACCACCACCACCACAAACACTACCAACTAATTCCACAAACACCACGAATACCGACACCATTGACGACCACCACAAACACCACCAACCAATGCCACCACAAATACCACCAACCAACGCCACCACTAGTGCCACCACGATGACGACGACGACTACCACAACCGCCACTACCACCACCACCACAAATACCACAAACACCATCCAACAATACCACGATAGTCTACGGAATACTACGACAGAAACTAGGGTTTTCTCAAGTTTTTTCTATGATTTTACCATTAAAACTCAAAATTATAAACCCATTATCAAAGATAATATAACTAAAAGTTTTTTTTCATCATTAACTTAAATAACCTTATTTTTTAGAAAAAATAACAAATATAAAACTCTTCTCGAACTCTGTTACGTACAAAGACAGAGAAAATGACTGATACAAGCAAGAATGAAGTAAAAAATAACACCTATGTGGTAAAAATTGAGAAGAAAATCGATCTATTATGAAGGGTAGAACAATTTGTTGAGTAGTTGTTGTCTGTACAATATAATTGAGTAAGAAAGATAAAAGAGCAAGAACTTGAGATTTGAAATGATAAAATATTTTTCTCGCAAATGGATGATTTGTTTTTTGAAAAAGAATGACAAGTTTTGAAAATATTAATTTGGTCCAAATTGATATGAATTATTTATTAAAATTATAAAAGATATGCATAATTTTTAACCCTCTCATCTTGCAATTGCCAAAAGACTCAATTGAAGTTGTAGTTGATCCTATGAACTCACCCCTGGTCCTAGATTAATCAATTTAGGTATATGAACTCAATTGAAATTGTATAAAAATAAATGTTCAACCTGTTGCATCAAATACGCATCTGTTGTAAATTATCAAACAGATTAAGTAATCTGTTGCAACAGATTACCTATCTATTGTAAATTATCAAATGGATTATCACATGTCGCAACAGATTACCCATCTATTGTAAATTATCAAATAGGCGTTGACATCTGTTGTAGTTGAACCTATGAGAACTCACCCCTAGTTCTAGATTAATCAATTAAGGTATTAGTTGAACATATGAGGTAGTAAGAATCGATTCAGTTTAGAGTGATTGATCAATGACTCTAGTCGGGAGGAACGCAATACCGACTTATCATGCAATTGCCAAAAGACTCAATTGAAGTTGTAGTTAACCCTATGAGAACTCACCCCTGGTCCTAGATTAATCAATTAAGTTATTAGCTTAACATATGAAATCAATTGAAATTGTATAAAAAGAAATGTTCAACCTGTTGCAACAAATGTCTTTTCTGTTGGATTTAATCAAACAGATTAAGTCATTTGTTGCAACAAATTACTTATCTGTTGTAAATATTCAAACAAATCATGTCATCTATTGCAACAGATTACCCATCTGTTGTAAATTATCAAATAAATTGTCATATGTCGCAATATATTACACATCTATTGAAAATTATCAAATAGGCATTGCCATATATTGTAGTTGACACTATGAGAACTCATCCCTAGTCCTAGATTAATCAATTAAGGTATTTGTTGAATATATGAGGTAGTAAGAATCGATTTAACTCAGAGTGATCAATTGACGACTTTGGTCGGGAGGAACGCAATACCGTCTCATCATGCAATCACCAAAAAACTCAATTGAAGTTGTAGTTGACCCTATGAGAACTCACCCTT
>NC_061117.1:202798493-202824122 GCF_002878395.1 Capsicum annuum
ATTAATCAATTAAGGTATTTGTTGAATATATGAGGTAGTAAGAATCGATTCAACTCAAAGTGATCAATCGACGACTCTGGTCGGGAGGAACGCAATACTGTCTCATCATGCAATTACCAAAAAACTCAATTGAAATTGTAGTTGACCCTATAAGAACTCACCCCTAGTCCTAGATTAATTAATTAAGGTATTAGTCTAACATATGTGGTAATAAGAATTAGTTTGGCTCAGTGTGATCGATCGACGACTCTGGTCGGGAGGAACGCAATACCATCTCATTATTCAATTGCCAAAAGACTCAATTGAAGTTGTAGTTGACCGTATGAGAACTCAATCCTGGTTCTAGATTAATCAATTAAGGTATAAGTCTAACATGTGAAATCAATTGAAATTGTATAAAAACAAATGTTCAACTTGTTGCAACAGATTAACCATCTATTGTTAGTTATCAAATAGATTAAGTCATTTGTTACAACAGATTACTTATCTGTTGTAAATATTCAAACAGATCATGTCATCTGTTGTGACAGATTACCCATTTGTTGTAAATTATTAAATGGATTGTCACATGTCACAATAGATTACCCATCTATTGTAAATTATTAAATAGGCACTGCCATCTGTTGTAGTTAACACTATGAGAACTCACCCCTAGTCCTAGATTAATCAATTAAGGTATTAGTTGAACATATGAGGTAGTAAGAATTAGTTCAACTCAGAGTGATTGATCGACGACTCTGGTCGGGAGAAACGCAATACCGTCTCATCATACAATTACAGAAAAACTCAATTGAAGTTGTAGTTGACTCTATAAGAACTCACCCTTGGTCCTAGATTAATCAATTAAGACATTAGTCTAACATATGAAATCAATTGAAATTGTATAAAAATAAATGTTCAACCTTTTGCAACAGATGTATTTTCTGTTGGATTTAATCAAACAGATTAAGTTATCTATTGCAACATATTACACATTTGTTGTAAATTATCAAACAGGTGTTGCATCTGCTACGACAGATGACCGAGCTTTGGAAATTTTCAAACAGAAATTATTATCTGTTGTACTTAGATATTTTATGATCCCTTTTTAAAAGCAATTTAGGTATTTTCTATCCGAGAAAAAAAAAGTTCAAATACTAAAGCGGTAAAAAATATTACTTGGATAACTCAAAAATCTCCTAAGTGAGTAGTGTTATCTGGTCTTTTCAATGTCACCGTCTCCTCTTGCCCCTCAAAAGTCAAAATTTATTAATGAATATTTAAAACCCATATCTAGAAGAATACTCTCTTCTTCAGCTATAAAGTAAGACTCAACTCATCTATCACTCTTCTATATTCTCAATTCTGTTTCTTTCCTTTTTCTCTCTTTTTATGGATGAGGATCCTTTCGAATCTCAATCGATCGATATCTTTTCTCAACTAAACTGGATGTTCTGATCCCTTTATTTTTTCACATTGCAGGTATGGTTCACTATTTCTCTTTCTATCTCATTTTCTTCTTTGTATGTTATTTAAATTAGATATTTACATCTGCTGCTATTAATGATTTACCCGTTACCATTTTTCTATTTATTGAGAAAATTGAAGGAAAGGTGACTTTTAAGTCTTGAATGAACGAACCATTGTTTTTATTAAAATTTGCAAAAAAAGTCATCTGTTGGGAGAACTTAAAAAGCCTTGTTGTCAGCATAGTTTGATGAATCAACTGTTGGAATAGATGAAGCAATTGTTTGAAGAAATCAAACCAGTAGCAAGGCTAGTTTGATTTATTCCAACAGATGAATCATCTTTTGCAACATGTTATCCATCTGTTGTAAAATTCCTCACCGGTTGAATAGATGGGTAATTAGTTGCATTAGATTGGTCATCTATTGATTCACTCAATTTTATGTTTCCTTTTTGTACGGACGGAGCAACTGTTTAAATAAATTGAACCAATAGCAAGGCTGTTTTGATGTATTCCAACAGATGAACCATCTGTTGTAACATGTCACCATCTGTCGCAACAGATGCCTCAGCGGTTGAAAAATGGATAATTGTTGCATCATATTGATCATATGTTGATTCACTCAATTTTGTGCTATCGTTTTGTAATGTTCTTTTTGTTCTTCTCTTGTTTGAAATCAAATGTATTTCTCTTTTTTGCAGATAAAAGAAAGTGAAACTGGATTCACTTTTTCCCAACCAACATTAAAGGCTAGAGTAAAGATGGATTTAGAGGAATAAGTTGCTTGTAGATGGAACCACTTCATATGTAGGAGGTATGTATTACTAATCAACCTATTGTGAAAACACACATCTAGTACAATAATTTTGTGAATGTTTGTTCTTTACCTATTAGGCGTTAATACTTCAAACAAGATATGACATTTTATAGTTAAAATTGTTAGGTTCGAACTGGTAAGGCTGAGGGACCAAGTAGGTGGTGTCGATACCCTGTTATAATTTAATGACCATTTATGCCCATGTTTTTATGTCAAGTTTGGGGAAGGATTCAAGTTTTTGGAGGCAGTGTAAATTTTCAATAGTGATTGGACCGGTTTTAATGGCTCAACGGACTTCTTGAAAGGCCTCCGAAGCCTCGCACTACAGCAAACAATGATGGAACCAATAGAAGTTTCCTTGGTCTAAATTTATATGAATGGGTTACTGGAGGAGACTATTATACAACAGTAGGTGCTTGGGAGAATACCTGTGCGGGAAAGGGGAGGTTGAGAAGGCTATATATCAACTCAGACCTTGTTTAAGAGGAAATACAGGGTAGGAAGAAAAGTGTAGCAAAATTGGCTGATGAAATTAACATAAAAAATAAAAAAAACTGGATGAGCTGCGAATGTAAAAGCGTATCCAAAAATAAAAATCCATAAGTCATTAAAGAAAAAGAAGAATGATCAAGAGGACTTGAGATGATCACTTTGCTAGAGATTGCAACTAGCGAGCGTGGCCTCAATGAAGACCCACAAAATGCAGGACCAAAACTCTAAGGAAACAGTTTCGTGAGCATGGAAGGTGGTAAGATTATCATTTAGAATTGGAACCTGAACCACCTACTCCTAAATTAAAAATACGAGATAAAACCAAGGTGACAATTTCTCAAGTTAAACTTGCATCCCATGCATCCTATTTATGGCTCTGGTCAGGTCATTGGCATTGGAAACAACAAGGCATGGGATTTCTGCCTAACTTCAGACCTTTTTATTACTACTTCCATTTACCTGATCATAGCCACAAACAGAAGGCATGGCATGGAAGTTAGACTTCAGAAATGGACGCCTTGTCTTTTCTTATTTTTAATTTAGGATATGTTGGTTTAGGTTTCAATTCTGACCGACAATCATACCAATTTCCTGTGCTCGTGAAGCTTCTTTCTTAGAGTTCTGGTCCTGCACTTTGTGAGAGTCTTCATTCATGCCACGCCTGCTAGTTGTATTCTCGATCAAAGTGTCAAACTTTAGTCCTGTTGACCATTTTTATTTCAACGACTGATAGATTTTTATATTTGGATACACTTCCACATTTGAAGCTCAACCAATTTTTTCATTTCTTATGTCAATTTCATTGTCCAGATTCGCTAGAAGTTCCTTACTTACTTCCTTGTGTTTCCTCTTAAACAAGGTCTGAGATGATGTATGGCCTTCTCCACCTCCTGATACGGGTCAAAGAGGCATCTTAGCACTCGAGGACATAAAGACGTGAGGGAATACCAGAGATTGTGGGGCTGCCTAACCAAGGAATAAGCATTGAAGTGTAGAGAACAAGTCCCAACACTCCAAAGTTGTCCAAGAAGCCAAGCCCCTTTGTTTGGGCTCATTAAGGGGCCTTTTGGTCATTTATGTAACAAGTGTTGCCCTAGCCTATAAATAGAACAATTAGGTCATTTTGTCATTTAGACTTTGATGATATGTTTTGAGAGCACCATAGAGTGTCTTGCAAGGTGGAATCCTTGTGGTGAGGTGGAATTCTTGTGTTGGTAGCTTGCTTAGAAACATTGGTTGTTTCGGGATTCCGGTTCCTTTGAGGTCACGTAAGAGATAGATTTATGTTGTGTGTGATTTTAAAGGTCCAAGAGTGGAATAATTATTAAATGTGCAGTGTTATAACTTTATAAATATTTATTCCAAAATAAAAGTAATTCCATGAATATGTATCAATATAGTTCATATATATCAGTATGTTATATTAATGATGATTCAAGTATCAATATGATACATATATATTTGCATAATTTTACTGTGAAAATATATGAACATTAATCATGTGTTATCCGACACCACAAGTCAATCATAACGTATATGTATTGATAAATGTTTATTCACATTGTAGGTTGACATGAAATTCGATGAACTTCAAACGTTGATGATAGTCCATTACACAGGGAATGTGAAAGTTATGAAAGAATGATCTATTTCATATGACAATATATTCAAAATTTATCATTAGTACGACAACATTATTGCTTGTTCTAAATTGTCATCATCCAGGTTGCTCATTTTTCGGTCCATAAAAGTGAAAAAAATAGCCCCGATAAAGGAGACCCTCATCATACTCACAATGAGGACAGTAAAGACGATAAAAGTAATAATATTGTAGAGATGCAGTGCAATCATCTAAAGTAGGTGGTAATGAAGGCCGAGGTGATTAGTGTGTAAAGGTAATCTGAATAACACATTTGGTTGTTAATTATATCGACTTAATTAAATGATCAATTGTTCCTACTTGCTCAAACTATTAGTCGCAAATAGTCTATTTGTCATTATTGAAAGTGTTGAAATTATTATTATAATTTCATAACATTTCAGTAACAAATATTGGATATGTACTGATTAAGTTTTTTAGATGTATCATTTTGATACATCTGATTTCAAATGTATTATTATAATACATATAGAAAATTTAATCAATACCTATCCAAAATTCAATCTCACACACAGTTCATTATTTATAAATGTCAATCAGGAGGCTGATATTGGGTCAACAGATAATGTGCAAGAAGAAGAGATGCATAATACAATTGTAGAATTAGATAAAGGACTTAGAGACAAACGCCTAAAGGTAATATCAACATACTTATATGATTGATTGTTTCAAATTTCTCATACAATTTATTTGTCATTATTGAGAGTGTTGAAATTGTTCATTGTATTGGTCACAAACTAATCTTAAATTTTTATGTGATATAATAGATTTTTCGGTAACAATTTTTAACTAATCTAATATTGTTGCAACAAATGTTGGATATGTTTTGAATACGACTTTCAGATGTACCATTTTGATACATGTGATTTCAGATGTGTTATTCTTATACATATTCATGTTTATAGTATATCTATCCAAAATTCAACTTCACATAAAATTCATTGTTGACATATGTCAAGCAGGAGGTTGATAGTGGGTCTACAAACAAGGTTCAAGAAGAAGAGATGCATAATACAACCAAAGATTAGATAGAGGACTTAGGAACGAGTGACTAAAGGTAAAATCGACTTACTTTGATTATTTCTGATTGCTCATACAATTTATTTATCAATATTCAGAAGTGTTGAAATTGTTTGTTGTATTGACCACAAGCTAATCTTAAATTTTTATGTGATATAATAGCTTTTTAAGTAAACAAATTTAAACTGATCTAAGATTCTAGTAAAAAATGTATCATTTTGATACGTATGGTTCCAGATGTATCATCCTGATACATATTGAAAGTTTAATCACCACCTATCCATAATTTAATCTCACGGAAAGTTCATTATTTACATATGTCAAGTAGGAGGCTGAATAATAACTACATAATACAGCTGCAGAATTAGATACAGAAATTGCCTTGATTGTTGCACCATTATCTGCAGCCTATCCTCCAAGCAGCACTGATAGCCAATTCTTCATCAGTGATAGTGCTATTGCAGCTATTAGTACTAGAGCTGTCAATATGGGTCGGCACAATTCATTCGGGCTATCCCACACGAGTTTTGAGTTTGACGGGCTAAAAAATATCAAGCCCACACCATTACTTTGTGGGCTGCAAGCCTCACGGGCCAGCCCACTTTTTAAAAATTAATATTTTATAATTTAATTTTAGAATACTAATAAATATAAATATTATCAAACAATATTACATAGTGTTAATACTTGTTAATCAAATCCCCAACATCCTATAAAATACTTCTAATAGCGAAATTAAATAACTTTTGATATGATATCCTTCGAACCAAATAAAAATACTAATAAGCAATCTAAATAGTTGCATGTATTTGACTTACGGACTGGCCCACAGGCTAGCCCAACCCACATTGCTCAAGCCCCACGGGCCATAGGGGCTATGGGCTTATTCGGGTCGGATTAAAAAGCCATATTCTTAAATAGACTACAAAAATTGAAGCCTAACTCCATAAAATTACAAGTCGGGTCGGGTCGGCCCAACGGGCCTGGTCCATATTGACGGCTCTAATTAGAACATGCAATTCGTAAGGCAACACTTATAGTCAGTTTTTTTATTAGTGACAATGCTATTGCATCTATGTCATAGGTCTCTATATGCAAGACTGTGCTTTTAGATGTCATCCATACACCTACCCAAATAAATAGGCAACGTTCGAAAATTTATCAGTCACCATACATCAATATTTTTTAATCTAGATCGAAATATAAAGAAGTCATCCAATCTTGCAAAAAGTTGAACTACACGTTTGAAGGTCGCAATATTTATGGACCACATGTTGAAGAACTTTTCTTTAAGTTCTCTCATTGGATATCAGTTGGCCTGTATAAAACCAATGCTAATAGGTAAGACTGATGAATCATCTTTCAAACTACCGTATAAATATTTGTTTATTCTTAATACTGAGTGAAATCATAATATTCTTATAGGAAAGAGAAGGATGAGCACTACACGATCAAATACACTGACCTTAATCTAAGCTTAATTTTGTTGTTGCACATTAAATTTTTTTTTTTTTACCGTATTTAACAATTAAATACATACTGGAATGATGAGGTATGCCTAAATCAAATATATGTATCACCTAAATGAAATTCTTTATTATGAAAAAAGCCACAAATTTATATTTCTAATTTATGGTGGTGTACTGTATAAAGATTTTGTCACACATCTGTTTTCTTTATGTATTTTTTTTCATATATGGACCACATACAGAGTAGTTGATACATATATATATTCTTTGTGCACTCATATTTATATTGATTTTCGATCACAATGATAATAGGAATTTATATGTATTAACTAATTTGCACTTGCACTATGTATCGCACATATGAATTAAACGTGATTATATATTTTAAATTTTAATCACAGCATATCGATGGATATTCTACTATCTTCATAATAAAGCAAAACTGGACACTACCAATGAATATAGATATACCATCGCTAATTATATGTTCAAGAACTACATTCATGACACATACACTCATTATCACCGAATGCAATCAGAAACAGTTCTAAGCTCTCAGGAGAAAATATTTGTTCAATGAAAATTGCATTGATAGAAAGATCCATTTGTGAAATTATTCAAGGTATTTGCATTTCAGCAGGTCTTTCATGTCATTTGGTTGATGAGGGCTACGTGTCAATAAACTGTGAAAGATCGTTTCACTGGGTGTTGATAGTCATGGGGCTCAAAGAAAGATGTATTCGCATGTACAACTCATTGAAAGGTCATGATGATCATGAGATTGAGATAAAAGATTTTGCTGGAATGTTGTCAACTTACTTGTCAATATATAACTTTTTTGAGAAGAAAGAATGCACAGAATGGTCAGTACTGAAAGCATTCAAGGAAAATACAGACCAGCATACATTTGATATTAAGTTTCCTGATGGTATTGTGTAACAATCAAGCGGCACACTGTATGTATAATTTTTTTTAAATATATAGATTTTACAAAACTAACCACTGGAACTCCTAAACTAATCTATTGATATGTTGCAGGAATTGTGGATTGTTTGTTGCGCCATATGCTGAATTTTTAAGTGATAGGCTTCAAATACCTTCTTCAGATTTTAATTCAGGGTTGCATCATACCAAATACCCATCACTGTTATGAGATTATGGGGTAAATAAGGTATTTAATGGATAAATTAGTGACAATCATGATCCGCCTAGGCCTAAACACACCTTTATTTCATCAGAGGATACGAAAATGATAGATGTCTAGCCGTAGCGTTTAGGACTAGGTGAATCATGATTATCACTAATATATTCATTAGATGCCTTGTTCATCCCATAATCTCATAACAGTGATGCGTATCTGGTACGATGCAAACCTGAATTAAAATCTAAAGAAGGCATTTGAAGCCCATCACTTACAAATTCAACATATGCTGCAACAAACAATCCACAATTACCGCAACATATCAATAGATTAATTTAGAAGTTTCAGTGGTCAGTTATGTAAAATTTAGATATTTAAAAAAATAATACATACAGTGTGTTGCTTGATCGTTGCACAATACCATCAACAAACTGAATATTAAATGTTTGTTGGTTTGTCTATTCCTTTTATGCTTTCAGTAGTGACTAGTCCATGTATTTTTTCTTCTAAAAAATTTAAATGTTGACAAGTAAGTTGATAATACTTCAGCAAGCTTTTTATCTCAACCGCATGATCATCATGACCTTTCAACGTCGTACACACGAATGCATCTTTTCTTGAGCACTATGACTATCAACATCCAGTGAAATGACCTCTCACAGTTTATTAGCACTTAGTCCTCATCAACTAAATGTCATAAAAGATCTGCTGGAATGCATATACCTTGAATAATTTCACAAATGGATCTTTCTACCGATGCAACTTTCATTGAACTAACATTTTCCTCCTGAAAGCTTTGAACAGTCTCTGATTGCATTCGGTGATAATAAATATATGTTTCATGGATGTAATTTTTGAACATGCAATTAGCGATAGTATATCTATATTTATTGGTTGCGTCCAATTTTGCTTTCTTGCAACAATAGTAGAATATCACATGGGTATGCTGTAATGAAAAATTAAGATATATAATCACATTTGATTCATACATGTGATACATAATGCAAGTGTAAATTAGTTGATACATATAAATTTCTATTAACATTATGACTGAAAAATAATATAAATAAGAGTGCATGAAGAATATACATACATACACATACACACACACACACACACACACACACACACATATATATATATATGCATGTATGTATGTATCAACTACTTTGTATGTAGTCCATATATATGGCAGAAAGTACATAACAAAAATAGATGTGTGATAAAATCTTTATACATATATATATATATGCATGTGTGTATGTATCAACTACTTTGTATGTGGTCCATATATATGGCAGAAAGTACACAACGAAAATAGATATGTGATAAAATCTTTATACATAGTACACCACCATAAATCAGAAATATAAATTTGTATTTTCTTCATAATAAAGAATTTCATTTAGGTGATACATATATTTGATTTAGGCATATCTCATCATTTCAATATGTATTTGATTGTGCCATACAATAAAATTAATTTTTATTCAATTGTGCAATAACGAAATCAAGCTTCGATCTTAGGTCAGGATATTTGACCATGCAGTGCTCATCTTTCTCTTTCCTGTAATTATATTATGATTTCACTCAGTATTGAGAATAATAAAATATTTGTATGATAGTTTAAAAGTTGATTCATCAGTTTTACCTACTAGCATGGGTTTTATACAGGCCAACTGATATTTAATGAGAGAACTTAAAGAACAGTTCTTCAGCATATGGTCCGTAAATGTTGTGACCTTCAAACAGATAGTTCAACTTTTTGCAAAGGATGACTTCTTTATCTTTCGATTCAAAATAAAAAACAATGATGTATGGTGACTGATAAACTTTAGAACGCTACCTATTCCTTTGGGCAGGTGTATTGATGACATTTGAAAGCACAGTCTTGCACACGGGGACCTGTGGCATAGCTGCAATAACACTATTACTAATAAAAAACTGATTAGAAATATTATTTTTCGGATTTCATGTGCTAATAGGTGCAATTTCACTATCAGTGATGAAGAATTAGCTATCAGTGTTGCCTGGGGGATAGGCTGTAGATAATGGTGCAACAACCAAGGAAATTGCTTTATCTAATTCTACAACTGTATTATGTAGTTCTTCTTCAGCCTCCTGCTTGACCTGTGTAAATAATGAACTTTGTGTGAGAATGGATTATGGATAGGTAGTGATTAAACTTTCAATATGTATCAGGATGATAGTAAGGCAGGATCTCATATTCACCTTGTAAGGTAGGATCCCATGTTTGTCTTGTAACAACTTTAAAATTTATGGTGCTATATAAAGAGTGTGAGTGTAGGTTTATTTCATTTGCATCAATTCAATTTTTTTTATATAGAGAAAATGTACTGTTTCCACCCTAAACTATACACGAAATTGTTGAGACACACCCGAATTTTAGGAGGGTCCTATTACCTCTGGACTAATTAAAACAATATTTTTGGCAACCGTAGTGCCTACGTGGCTCATACATGTGCCTACGTGGCACATACATGTGCCTACGTGGACCTTCAGTGTGTTGATTCACTGATGTGCCATGTAGACACTAGGGTTTTCAAAAATACGATTTTAATTAGTCCAGGAGGGAATAGGACCCTCATACAGTTCGGGTGTGTCTCAGCAATTTCGTGTATAGTTCAGGGTGAAAATAGAACATTTTTCCTTTTCTTTTAATCAAAGTTCATAACTCAAAATATTTGTTGAACCTTATTCATTTTTTACGTTAAGATGGATGATAATAAGGTAAGAATAAATTTACATTGGGGTGTTGAAGTTTTGCATGATAGGAATTTGGTACGATATAATCGGCGTCCTATAGTGGTTCAATCGTTTTCTTTATCTCTCAAATATGATCGTTTGAAATTAAGAGGTTGTTTAAGAGTAAAATTGGTATTACTAATTCGGAAGATGATGTGGTTAATTCTGGTCGATATTCAAATTATTTTACGTCCAACAGACAATCAATATTTGGTGAAACTCCTATTTATATGATGATTCTTTATCTATATTTCTTTATACCGTTGAAAATATATTTTAAAGTGTAAATTTTTTTTATGAAATAGACTTTGAACAAAAATAAGATCAAACAGCCAAATAATATGAATGGAGAGAGTAAAATAAGAGAACAAACAAATAATGTGAATAAGAAATGAATGGTTTATAAAAGAAAATTAATAAGGTAAGAGACGCACTTTACCTTGCAAGGCAAAACAGTATCCCAACCTTGCAATATATTTGAAATAAATTCTTCACTCAATACTCCCTCCATTCATAAATACTTATTCACTTTTGACTTAATATATGTTGTAAGAAATAATAAATAGATGGGTGATTGTACTATAATAATTAATAACATGGCTAGTTTATCATAGTACCCCTATTAAATGATGTTTACATTTTAATTTGAAGAAAAGATAATTAATGCAAAGGGTAAAACATGAAACAAAAAATTTGTCTCTTTTTGATTAATGAAAAAAGATAAGTAAAATGAGAAATCAAATTAAAAAATTTGGGACAGGTAATTAGGACGGAGGGAGTAATTTTTTCTTTGAAAAATGCAATGAGTGACGTATTGTATTTAATACCATGGGTAAAATCGGTAAAAATGGATAAATTATTCATTGATTTCATAAACTGAACGTGTATTTTTGGACATCCTAAAATAGAAAAACTAATAAATAAAGATGGACGGAGGGAGTACACTGACGTCATTAAATTCTCAATCCGTATCAATTTTTCACCTCGTAAAGTAAAATTACGATTTTACCTTGCAATTTACCATGTGACTAACGACGTTAATTTTCAATGGACAAGGTAAGCACCTGTGTTTACCTTGTCTGTTTTGAGACTTTTCCATTTCCATATGCCCCTTTGAAATTTTAAATGAAAAAACTTATCCTTTAGGCTCTAGACTCCAATTATATCTATCAATGTAAAAAATATCTTTTGTCTCTCTATATGATTTTGAATATACTTTCCAGTGATGAAATATATATATATATATATATATATAAGGTGAAATAATTTTTCATTATCTCAGTAGAAGTACTGAGCCTCCCGATATCGGAAGGCTCAGTACTTCAACTAGTCTCCATGTTTCTCGAATGGATCTCTTAATTGTTGAGAAGGTTGCCCAAAAGCAATATATAAGACATATCCAGTAAAACTTACAAGTAAATCAGATATAAAGATGGCGACTAGGGTTGCTATTTCCATTCTTATCATATTTATATAATTTCAAGACCCCAATGAATCTATGATAGAATCGTTTATTTACAACATAATGGTATACAAAGTCAACAGATCTCAATGAATACAATAGGATTTATGGCTACACAAACTGTTGAGAACAATTCTAAATATGGTCCAAGACGAACTGTAATAGGAGATTTATTAAAACCATTGAATTCGGATAAAAAAAAGAAAATAAAAAGAAACAAACAAGTATGAAAGTTATAATTGTAAACCACGATCGAATCTATGGAAGCATTGATTTATACATTCCTCTTAATCTCAACTCTAGGAATAATTTTTTTATAATTTTTTTCGCTCTCTTTTTTCGAGAACCGCCTATATATATAAAATGTTCGGTGAACCTCTAAGATGTATACCTTTTCAAAATATTAACGATTTCATAATTATAGTATTACCAACATAATTATGTCCAAGCCTCAAAACCTATATTATAATCTATCAAATTGTAGTTTAATGAACTTGTTTATACACGAAAATAATTATTCTATTTCAGGCTGAATTATCAAATTTCAGTTAGGTGAAAGTTCATTGTCATTACTTCGAAAGTACAGAATTTGGATTTGTTGCATTACCTCAAAAAATCATTTGCTTTAAAAATTAAACCTATTATTCAGAAATTACACTAACTAAAAATTGTAAAAAATTACTGGATTCATATTCGAGGACTGAAATTGAGAGTGACTCAGATTGAAAAACGAAGGAATACGTTATTTACTTTGATTAATTTGAGGGTAAACTTTGGTTAAAATAAAAAAAATGTGATGGATTTTTCTCCAAAGTTTGGTATAGAATATTCCATTGCATTGTACATAATAATCCAAGAGGAATAATACCAACTCGTAAGAAACATTTGAAGAGAGACACATTTTATGTAGTTCTTTTATTGATTTGAATTCGTGCTGCAGAACACAATTTTAAAATTAAAAGTTTCTTATCAATCTTTTTTTTTTTTCATAGCTATTAAGATTCGAACTTCAAATCTCTACTTAAGAATTGATAGATTTTATCAATTTATTCCTAACGTCTTCTAATCCTTTATTAGATTCCCCATATTGTTCTTATGCTCCTCTCGAAATATTGTTTTTTTTTTATGAAATTTGATAAGTTTTCCAAAAACTGACCTAGCCTTTGGGTGAAAATTCGATTTCACTTTCACTCACAAAAATTTACTGTTCTTTTTTTCAAAGAAAATGCAATTCAAATACAATTTTAAATTTTAAAAATTATTTTCAACACAACTTCAAAAACTCATTTCTTTTAAGTTTCCACCAAATATTTAGTTAAATGCTAGCTATTGAAGTGCTACTTGAGAAATGAGAACCTATGACAATTTCTTTAGGGTTGTTTGATAGGTGGGATAAAAGTTACTAATATTTTTGAGATAAAATGTAATATTATTTTATTTTGTTTTATTTATAAGTATTAGTTAGTTTTGGAAATCATTTTATATAAAAATAGTGAAATTTAGTTATTTCATATAAAAATAAAACAATAAATTTTATTGGGATATACTTATTTATTTGTCCTATCACAGTTATTAGAGTTGTCAATACGAATTGGATTAAAATAATCAAAATTAATTTGACATGATACAGATCGTACGACAATAAATTTATTCGAATTGAGCTAAAAAATTCTGTTCTTAATAGATTACAAAAATTATAATCTAACATTATTAAATTACTAACTAGATCAGCCAGCCCAACGAATCTGACCTATATATTGATGGCTCTAAGAGTAATCAAATGACCCCTTAGGTTATCAAACACCAGTGACACTCAAAAAGTCATAAACCATAATCATCTCCTCAATATGTGCTTGGTTTTGAGTCTACCAATTGGGTTAAAAGCAACGAAAAATAGAATTTCAACACGTCACAAAGATGGAAAATAACATTCAAAACCAAAACTCTCAATTTTTTTTACATATATCCAATTGAATGTACAAGTGAAGAAATCTAAGCCCTCTACTTTCTTGTTGGTTATTACCCCAATAAGTAGTTTATTTTTATTATTTTATTTTCATTTGGTATTTGGAATCTGTATTGGAATTTGACTAAATTTAAATTTGTGCTGGAAAGTTTTAGAAGACTTTATATTCAGAAAGACTCGAACTTGAGACCTTTGGTCAATCCTTGTTGGTCCAATAAGTAGTTTAATAACTTCTTGTTTGTTGCCTATTGTATTGTATGTCTTTTTAGTTTAAATATAATATTTATTATATTGTTAATGTTATTATATTATACCGCTGGGTATGATGAATTTTTTTTTCTTGTAATGATTAATTTGATGTGATCGTATCATTATATTTTTTTTCTTTCTCATTTTTTCTTTTATCTATAATATATTAAAAGTGTGAAACCTCTTAGAAAGTGATTTGAACTTTTTGCCCTTCATTAAAATACTTCACTTTAGATAAAATCGTTTTTTCACCTTTTCCTATTATTTAAGTAATATTAAATATTGATTATATTACCAAAAAAAGAAAATCTCTACTCACAAGAATATAATTCCTTCTCCACTATCTAAAAACCTAATCATACCCAAAAATCCAAAAATAAAAAAACAAAAAGATTTTCCTTCCATAAAAAAAAAATAGTAATAAACAACGCTCCCTCCCTTGAAATCCCAAACATGAAATGAGAAAAATAGTAGTAAGAAAAAAAACCATCCCCCAAAGTGTGAAACCAAAAAACGAAATATAATGATAAAAAAAATTGTAATTTAAAAAAAAAACTTTCCAACGTGAAACCCAAAAAATAATATATTAATAAAAATTTAAAAATTCTTTCCATCTTCCATCAAAGTTGTGTTAACAATTAATTTTAGTTATAACTTCTTTTGATTTGATTATTTAATTTAAGTAAGAATTAATAATATTTAACACTTCTAAATCAATTAAAATTCACCTTACATTAAAAATAAAATAAAATTTCTACAATTCTATTTAACTACTATTTTTATCAAAATTTACTGGATACATGCCTCTACTTTTACTTTTTCTTCTTATTTTGTTATTAATTTAAATTGTCATTTTTTGTGTGTGTATTCATTATTATCATCTTCTTCATCTTTCTTTATTTCTGTATTCATTATTATATCTTCTCCATCTTTCTTTCTTTATTTTAGTTAATAACGATTATATATAAATTATGACTAAATAATTAACAAAACAATGAATTCTCCTTTTTTTTTTTTAATAATATCTTGTGTTTCTTTTTTAGTAGAAAATTTTTGATCAAAAATTGAAAGAAATAAGCAAATCGTCACTGAATGAAGTGGTCAAAAACATCAAAGGTTTGTCTCTCTTTTTTTGTTCTTCCTTTATTTAATTGTAGCTTTATTTTGATTATGTTATTTAATTATTTTCTTAGTATTATAGTTGAATCTTTAATTAAACTTGTTAGTTGAGTTCTAAATATAAGGTAATAATAAGTATTGAATCTTGATATGCATAACTTTTGTTGAAAGATGAACATATAAATTTAGGATTATAATTGAATCTTTCAATTTTGAGCTTACTAATTAAGTTTGAAAGTAATCAAGTACATTATTCACTATAAATCAAGTTTAATTTATCTACCTATTATTATAAAATTCTGAATATAAATGTTAGGGTTGAACGGATTAGTTAAGGAAGCTTCTGAAGAAGCTAACAAGCCTAAATAATCCAAACAAAAGGATAATTATGTTGATATGAAATTGAAGAAGTTGAAAGAAGAGATTGAGAAGATTAATATACTCTTCTTTATAAACTTTCTTGTGTTTAAACTAATATATGTGCTTTTCGGCTGACTAATTTTTACTTTGGATAATATCTAAAAGTCGTCCTAATGTCAAGATGCTAACAAATAAAAAATGCAATAAACATTTTGAAAGACCGTCATGCTTTTTATATTTTAAATAATTTTATAAAATTAAACTTAATAAATTGAGGTGCACTCGCGAGACGCGTATATCTAAACTAGTTATTTAAAATAAGCTTGTTTTATTTCTTATTTTATTTTCTTATAATAGCTGTATCTCACAAACTACTTTTCTTGTATATTTGTTTTTCAAATAATTAATATGTACCATATATTCAACACGATACAATATAATAAGTCCTATACATTATAAAACACTGTATAACTACCATTCAAACGGAGTGTTAGGGTTACCAAATAGTCATGTTACTCACAAACTACAATCATCTCCTCAACATATGCTTAATTTTGAGACTATCAATTAGGTTGAAATCAAAGGAAAATAGAATTCAATGCCTCACAGACTCACAACGTAGAAACTATTCTTTTTGCTATCTTTACTTCTTGTTATTCCGTCTATTTTAATTTATCTATGTTATTAAAAATAGATGTCTAAAATATTTCTCTGGAAAAATAATGGATAATTTATCCATTTATTTCTCTGTCCGTGAGAAGGTTGGAGTGACTTCGGTGGAGGATAAGATGCGGGAAGTTCGACTGAGATGATTTGAACATGTGTGAGGAGGGGCACGGATGCCCCAGTTCGTAGGTAGGAGAGGCTAGCTTTGGAGGGCTTCAGGCGGGGTAGGGGTAGACCGAAGAAGTATTGGAGAAAGGTGATTAAACGTGACATGAAGCAGTTACAGCTTATCGAGGACATGACTCTAAATAGGAAGGTGTGGAGGACGCGAATTAGGATAGAAGACTAGTGCATGTGGGGGGTGCCTTTGGTACGTTAGTGTAGGGTATATAATTCTTATTTGGAAGACTGCATTTCTTAACTGCTGCGGTTTCTACTCCTGCTAATAGTTCTGGCACATTCGTTGTTGTTACTATGGGGTCCTGAAGCACAAGGAGATTTTACTCATTGGTGTCAATTGGGGGTCTGTGGACTTTTGTTGCTCTCCATGGAGCTTTTGGCCTATTAGGTTTCATGTTACATCAATTCGAGCTTGCTCGATCTGTTCAATTGAAACCTTATAATGCAATCGCATTCTCTGGTCCAATTAATGTGTGGGTGTCTTATCTCTGTTGTGCCATCTTGTTTCATGCTTTTATTATGAATTTGTTTATTATTCTCTGTCTTGAGCCGGGGGCTATCGGAAACGGCCTTGCTACCTCTTCGGAGGTAGTGGTATGGACTGCGTATATCTTACCCTCCATAGATCCCACTGTGTGGGAATACACTGGGTTTGTTGTTGTTGTTGATTCTCATTTTACGCTTGATATTTAATACCATTCACCATTCAATACATTTTTTTTTTAAACATTAAATTTATTATATTGTAAGAGTGATATAGTAAAATTATCTCTATTATTTATAATTTTTTAATGTATTTTTTAAGATATGTATCAAGTCATTAATAAATAAGTATTGTTGAACAGAGGAAGTAACATTCAAAATCAAAAACTCAAAGTTTTTGCGTATATCCAATTGAATGTACAAGTAACGAAACCCGTAACTTGTAGAAAAATAGAGTTCAACACGTCACAATTTACAACGTAAAAGTTAACATTCAAAATCAAAAACTTCAAATTTTTGCATGTCCAAGGTGTTTGGATTGACTTATTTTTAAGTATTTTTGGTTTCTATTTTTTTTTTTTTAATTTTAGTTATGTTTGGCAAAATTAAAAACTATTTTTAAGCACTCACCTTTAAACCCCAAAAAGTACAAAAATAAGTCAAAAGTACCTTTAGAGCCCGTTTGGATAGGATTAAAAATAGTTTTTTAGTTTAAGTGATTAAAAGCTTAAAATAAGTGCTTATAAATTAAGCAGATAAATGTTTGGATAGAAGAGTTGAAACTGAAAAAAAATTATTAATGTGTTTGATAAATAAGTGTTGTTAAGTACTTTTTTATTGTCAAAATGACTTAAATGTCCTTCAAAATGGTTAATACCAAAATAAAGTGAATTATTTATAATTTTTAATTTTAAAATAATTTATTTTGAGCAAACCTTCAATGTATGATGATTCGTTGAAAACAAAGGAGAAAGAGAGAAAATTGGGGAAAGAGACGAAAAGAAGCAGCAAAGAGAAAAAGAAAGAAAAATCATATATTTAAGGGCTACAAATTCAGGGTGTTATTCGAATTAGAGGAAAAAATATAAGGGATAAAAAAGTAAATGTGATGGTCAAATCTAAAAGAATTTTAATTTAAAAAATAAAAAATTAGAGTACTCAACTTCTCACTTATTGCCTTTTTTAATCAGTTTTTATTTTCTTTTTTAGGTATTTTTTAATTTTACCAAACACTTAAAAAATAAATAAAAAAAATTAAAATCTAATTTGATCAAATTTTAATCCAATCCAAACAGAATTAAAATCTAATTTGATCAAATTTTAATCCAATTCAAACAGACACTTAATATCTAGAGAAATAAAAATCAACACGTCACAATTCACCATATAAAAACTAGCACACAACAAAACCCCTAAACTTTTCCATTTGTACTCGCAACATTCCTAATTAGTTGTTGTTATTACTAAAATTAGATACTACTTAATAGGAGTATTTGTCATTTTATAAAATCCAAATATAATTATTAGTTGTATTTGTTTTCATTTTTATCTTTAGTAATACATAGAGAGAAATATTAATATAGTGAAAAAAAAAATCCATAGAATTAATTGATGCAATTTAAAAATATGACAAATAAATAAAAATGAAGAGTGCAATTGAAGAAACTTTAAACCACTAAAAAAAGTTAAATAGAGTTTAATGCATCACAACTCACCACATAAAAATTACTCCCTTCATCCAACAATACTTGACCCTCGAGAGTGAAATAGAACATGAAAATGTAAGCTCCGCGTGCCTGTTGAAGAATAAGCCGACATACTTTAAGAAACAATAAGGGGTTGTTTAGTTGGAAAAAAAAAGTTAATTCCGAGATTATTAATCTCGAGATTATCTATATATCCTAGAATTAGTTATTCTACACTTAAGAAAGATAAAAATAACACTTTAATGCGCCGTATAACTAATTCCAAAATGAGTTATCCCATAAATTTTATCTCAATCAAACATGAGATAAATTCATCCTAAAATTAATTTCAAAATTAATTTTTCATTATCCCTCCTATTAAACAACTCCTAAATAATAGAAATATTTTACTATATCTTCTTTTAAATATGATAAATTTAATGATATATCAGTAAAAAAATAGATAAATTATCTAATTAAATGTACAAGTGAAGAAATTTAAAACCTCACTTTCTTGTTACCCCCAACAACTAATTTAATTAACCTTTTGCTTTGTCTTACTAGTACTAGCAGTAGTATATTAATAACACTGTCTCCTTGTTTAACTCCAAATTAACAGTCTAATGAATACCCATTATACATATAATACAGCAATAATCAAGTGTATAATCATATAAATTAGGTCATTACCTACACTTTAAGCAATCTTTACTGTCACCTCTCCCTCTCTTGCCCTTCAGCACCACCTTCCTCTAATCTTTATTTCAGCTAAAATACTGCTTCTTTGAACTTTTAAAATCCATTTTTTAATACCCAGTTCATTTTTTTTATGCTAAAGATCAGTTCTTGAATTAAACTCATTTGGGTTAGATCACTAATTATTTGATTTAAGTTCTTGAAACCTTTTCTTGAACTAAGGTCATTAGATCTAAGGTTTAAGGAAAAGGGGTTAAGCTATTTATTATTTGTGGGAAATCTTGATTAGTTTGTTTGAATTTAATCTGCTTTTTTGTATTTGTTTGTTTCCCCTTTTCTGTACTGCATAACAGTTTAGTAGTACATTGTTGTTGTCACTTTTTTTTGCCATTTTCAACATTGCTTTTATTGGTTAGTTTACTTTGTAATAGTTAGTTTCTTTGGATGGTAAAACCCCGCAAACCAATAATTTTACTTTTTCGTCGGTGGAAATTTGGAAGCTTTTGAGCTTGCTCATTCTTGGTGATAGCCCATATCATCTTTTGTCACTTTGATGGTAAAGCTCAATCCTTTTCTTTACCTTTCGACAAGATTAAGGCGAAAAGCCTGAGTCTTGGAAACTTTTTGCTGTAAAATTATACTAGACAAAGAATGAGGAAACATGCCAGTTCTTATTCAGGAAGAGTATATGGTGATAGACATTGGAAAATACCATTTTTTGTGAGCTTGCTTGTGTCTATTACTCTGTTTACAGCAACAATTTTTGGGTTATATTCATCATCTTATGGAAGAGATCAAGTGCAGTTGGATATGGTTTCTTTTGCTAGGCCTGTAGAGTCGGATGGGTATTTTGTGGAATCTGATTTCAAGTCGTTTCAATCGAATGGATTTTCGAAAAATGAACCACCTAGGTTTGCTTATCTTATATCAGGCACAAAGGGGGATAGTCATAGAATGATGAGGACTTTGCAAGCGGTTTATCACCCGAGGAATCAGTATATTCTACATATGGATCTTGAGGCTCCACCTAAAGAAAGGCTGAACTTAACAATGTCGGTGAAGAATGATCCCACGTTCCGCAAAGTAGAGAATGTTCGAGTAATGTCACAGTCAAATTTAGTGACTTATAAGGGCCCTACGATGTTTGCTTGTACCCTTCAAGCTATATCCATTCTGCTGAAGGAAAGTTCAAAGTGGGACTGGTTTATCAATCTTAGTGCTTCAGATTATCCACTAATGCCTCAAGATGGTAAGTGTTCTACTTCCACGTGCTATAGGTCGTCAATCATATATTTCTATATAGTCTCTTTATTAGCCTTTTTCTTGTTTATTTGAAGGTTCAGTTGCAACTTTTTTTTTTTTTAATGAGTAATGCTAAATTCCATGACTGGCGTCAATAGATGCATAAAATACAAAACTTGGTAAGCACAAAAAACTTAGTTAGCTGCTTTACATGGGAGACTATGTTAGGACTACAGAGCTAACAAAGTATAAAGGAGTTATAGGTGAGGCATTATGCCATCTATATAAATATACTAAACATCCAGCCTTAAAGAAATGAATTGGAGTTGATGAACCATCAAAACATCTTCTGATCCTTTCTGTCCAGACACACCAAAAGATATTTGCAGGGATCATCCTCCATACTTGTTTGATGGACTTACCAACTCCCCGATTACACCATCGTTCAAATGCTTATTTAGTATTCCCCAGCTAAGCCCAGAGATAGAGAACACATTCATATATGTCTGAAGCCACTCTACAATGAAGGAACAGGTGTTTCTTTGACTCAAAATTCTGCTGGCACATATAACATCTAAGATTTTCCTGGCTAGACATGCTTTATGAAGGGTGGTCCAACTGAAACGTATTATCTTTGTTGGCAACTTGATCTTCCGTATGTATCCATGGCCAGTTATCAATCAGATCACACTGGGCACCTGTTTGGAATAGCCAGCTTTTATAGAATATCTTCCTTCCATGTCATTGCCCCATCTTCACCTCTCTGGTGCCTGCATATTTATCTTGTAACCTTCAAATAATCCTGTATAAAAGATTGCTCATATGGACAACGTCAGAGTCTTGTAGCTTCCTTCTGTAAAGAAGACCCCATGTGTTGTTCTCCCTGTTCCGAGATACCGTGGAGGTTGGTTTACATGATAATTTATAGAGGCTGGGGTAATCATATATCGGGGAAGTGCTGTTCAACCACCTATTATTCCAGAACCTAGTGTGCAAACCATTCCTCCTCTAGACTATCAATATCACACACAAATATTCCCTCTCAATACAGTTTGCAGGTTACAGCTAAAAGAAAAAAGAATATTCACCCTTACATTCTCACTATTACTGGTAATAGTCGTTAGTGCATATAGCAGATTAGGTGCGTTCATTGCTAATTTTCATGATTATGACATCCCAATTATTGCAATGTTTAGACCCTGTGCTGTGGATGATTTAGCATGACATATATATGGCGGAATTATTGTTACAGTGATTGAGACACTAAAATATTGTTATAGATATTTAAGCAGCTTACAGAGAATTTTTCTATCTCTAGGGTCCGTTCAAGCAAGCCTTTTATCTAATGCTGAACCTCTCTTTTGGAAAATGCCTAAAAACGTGTAAAAGAAAATTGAATTAATGAACTTTGTTGAATAGGTTCTTTTTTCTGAGAAGTAGTTCAATAGGCTCTATTATTTCTTGTTCATAGTCCCTACTGGTGTGCCTACCTTCTGTGGCTGACATTCTTAGGAACTTGTTCGGTAGGGCTCAGCAGGATAGCAGGGAGGAGTCAAATTGTGTTGATGAAGTGGTGATAAAGTCAATATGTGGAGTTAATTTGTTTGACAAATCAGATACATTTTTGATCATTGATCCACTTTCCAGATTCTCTTAATTCGAAAAGATTGTTCTTCCTTAAATGCCAATTTGGTGATATTCAACTGTCAAGATACCTTACAATCTTACGTACTACAAGTTCGGAATGACATCTTTATACTCTTACCTTTTTTTTCAAACAATCACTTTAAAATATCTCCAGCAAAGCAAAGTGCAATGAGCCAATGACACATTTGGACTTTCTTCTCTCACGTTGTGCTTTAGTCAAGCGGGTTTGTTTATATAGGCTGGAGGCAGTAATAAAGTATAATTAGCAACAAAGGGGTGAAAATCTGATGTGGTTGGCAGTTTGCAAGCCAATGACCGCAAGGATGCACTTGGTTCCACTTCAGAACAAAATGGAACTAGGAATCCACTTACATATAGGTCAAGCGCTATTTTAATGTGGGTCAAAAAACATGCCATTTCAACGTATATTTTCCTTTACCAGTCTAAGCACGGAACTGATTAACAATGGCAACCAATGGTGATCTATGGGAGTTGGAACGTAAACATTGTTATTGTCTATGATGCTGAAAATGGATAGTGAGTATCAACCTTGCATGACAAGGGTGGATGGTTGTCCATTCACTTTTTTTTTTTAAAAATGCTCCCTCGGAGCTTCCACCCTTTTTTGCTCCCTTGGTGACTCGAACTCACAACCTCGGGATTAGTTGTTTTGTTATCTTGTTTAAGATCTGTTTCTTATGGAAATTAGTTATGGTTTTGTCATGTAGGATAATTGTGAGGGTCTTCCTCTTGTTGAACCAAATAGATCGTCATGATGACTCATCTCAATACAGGAGTTTTGGGGCCTTAAAATGATCTTGTAGCTCAAAATATGAAAAATAACTTACGCTGATGTTTGATGGAAGTGATAGGAATGGGGATTAAAATAGAAAATAGGAAATTAGAGGCTATTCTCAGTGCTTCAATATTACTGTACAGAACTCTCGGTTCTTGATTTATTTTGAACTAGTTAAGGCTTGAGACTTGAGAATCTTTTGGGTTCTCAAATAAACTGATTGAGATATCAAGAACTGACAGAAGGTTATCAAAATAACAACACAGAGAATTGGGCTGGAATTAGAGAGTTGAAGATGGTGAAAATAAGTAAAGAGACAAATTCGAGGAATTACTTACAGATTGTAAAATGCATCACCAAATATTTGGATTACAGTTCTAATTTCACAAAAGGACTCTTAAGACAAATAAATTGTTAAAAGGTAGTCATATTTCTGGCGGGGAACTGCAACTTTTTTTGTTGATAAGGTAAAGGTGTATTGACCAAGTACCAAGAAGGTACCAATATCAAAAGTTACAAGAGACTGCTGGGAATATCAATATACTCAACTATATTATCTCCCTAGTAATTCCAAAAAGTCCATATATTGATCTATATTATCAATGAAACTACTTTTGCATCAAAAAAAACAAATTATATAAACACTTGTTTTTAACTCTAAAGGGAAGTGCAACTTTAGGTGCAATTCATCTATCAAATGAACTTTTGAGTCTCAGGCATAAAACTATTGTCAAGAGGTGCTTTGTCCCTACAGTAGCACCCTCTTGCATATGAGTTTGGTTATACCAAAAAATAGTAATAGCAATCAATAATTTTCTTATCCTATCTCTTATTTACTCTTTGCTTATCAGTTCTCTCTTTTATATCATTTTTAGTGATCACACATTTTGCTCTTACTGGCAAATTTTCTCTATTCCAATTTTCCAACAAATGCAAATCTTCCTAAACTTTTGGCTCAACCAATAAACATCATCAAATATTTCCTTTGTACCTGTTTAGAAAATGGACATCGACTCTTAAGGTAACTCTAAAGGTTAGCTAATGAAATGAGGTTTATCACGACCATATAAGGAGATAACCCTTTCCCTCAACTAAATGTGGGACATTTAACACCATGTGCCTACAACAAGGCATTTGGAGCTTGAACAATATAACATGGGCGCCCGTCATTAGGTAAACTAAGAATAGGGATGGTTTGACTCTGATATCATGTTAAAGTGGACTTGTGGCAACTTATTCCTCGACTGATGTGGGATTTTTGGCAACTCATTCCCTCAACCATGATTTGAGGGTTGCCCAAAACTATATGAGGTGATAACAACACATTCCCTCAACCAATGCGGGACATAGGTATTTGGACAATATTTGATTGAAGTTGAAAAATGAGTATTTGGAAGTCGATACCAGCATCTAAAGCTAAATAAATGTAGCACTAAATCATTTTGTACCAATGTTTTGATCCCCGTCCCTTTTCCTGACCTCTAAATTTTATTTTCCTTGCAAGAACATAAAACAATCCTGTTCAAGTTATGACATAAAGGGCAAACCTATAAAAAACAAACAATCATGGTACATCTCTGACAACCAATACAATTCTGCCCTTCAATTTGGTGGAGAAAACAATAAATACTGATTAGTGCATGGAGAACTTTATTATTGCGCGAAGTCTTTAAAAAATAGCAGGGAAAGACGTCTTCAAACGACACTGAATAATAGCAACCTAGAAACATCTTTAAAATAACGTGAGGAATTATGAAAGTATCTGGAATAAGGAAACATATTTTATTTTGGTTCAAACAA
This sequence comes from Capsicum annuum, assembly GCF_002878395.1. Classification (NCBI taxonomy): domain Eukaryota; kingdom Viridiplantae; phylum Streptophyta; class Magnoliopsida; order Solanales; family Solanaceae; genus Capsicum; species Capsicum annuum. Next base: position 202,823,657 of record NC_061117.1, read on the forward strand.
ATATATAAGAAAATGCTACGTTCAGGAGTTGCGGGGTTCGCTGTCAAGGACGGGAAAGTCTCCTCTAAACTTTCAGATTATTGAGCATGGATTGAGATCATCTCCATCTTCATGTCTAGTTTTAGAGAGTTAAAATGTCAAATATTATGCAGATAAATTTGGAAGCAAACGATACGCTTTATAAGTTTGAGAAGTTTAAACCGCTAAAGATGGAAGATATGCCATAAATAATGTTGTGGTGGATATGAAGACATGAAAACTTTGAAGATATAGGGGAAGCCTAGCCTGAAACTATGTATATTGACGAGGAGAGGTTGAGAAGAAGACAAAGAATGGAATTGTCCGAAAGTCGCTATTAGGGTTAATTAACATGACCTTCCTTGGCGAACTCTCCAAATTAATCACCCTTATGTGGTTTAAGTATTACTAGAAACCTTTCTTAGTGTCTTTTCTCCCGTCCTCCCCA
>NC_061117.1:202827122-202929022 GCF_002878395.1 Capsicum annuum
TGGGGAGAACTGAGACTAGGTCTTTTTTGGGTACAGCTCATAGAAGGCAAGTGGTAGGACGTACCAGGAGATAGAAAAGGAGGATGAAACCAGAGAAAGGGAAGGAGGTACGTTCAGAATTACTAGGGGCTGATGTACTTCATCCTACCATAAGATAGCTCTCGCTAACAAAATTGATGGTCTCATCTGGGCTTTGTAACTTTCTGCTGAATATTGAAAGAGAGATAGAAGTGATAGATTGGGAAGTATTGCAAATGGTTGTTCCATATAACGGGACACATTTTTGAGTCTTAAATATGTCTTTTGATTGGACTTCTCCATTTGTTTAGAAGGTACTTTATCGTGAATGCATATGAAAGAAATCAAGATTTCATTGTTTGGTAATTAACCCTTTTTTTCTGGGAATAGATCTTTTATTTATTTTTAATTGTTTCTTCTATTTCCATTACTTCTTTTTCTTGACTGCTTTGGACTGTTTTTGGTTGAGCCGAGGGTCTGACGGAAACAGTCCTCTCTACCTCTAAGTTAGGGGTAAGATTGCGTACACCTTACCCTCCGCAAACCCTTCGTGGGACTAGTCCCACTGGGTAGGTTGTTGTTGACAAGTTGCTCGGACTCTTCAAAAATGTCTATGGGTGTGTGTCGAATCCTCCAAAAATAGTGTATGTTTGAAGGATCCGACACGGGTGCGGCAACATTTTTGGAGAGTCCGAGCAACTTTAGGCCCCTTCGCAATTATTGTCCCCGGCACCTGATCCTGCACAAGACAACCATTACGAGAAAAATTCACATCACAATTGTTATCTACCAATTGTCCAACTGAAATAAGACTAGTGGAGAGCTTTGGTGACACAAAAACATTATTGAAAGTTTTAGTAATATCCCTAACCTTGCTAATGGGTAAATTACTACCATTGGCAACTTGAATTTGTGATGGACCATGATACTTACGAACATTTTTTAGCATACTAGATGAGTAGGTCATATGATTGGAAGCTCCAGAATCAACAAGCCAAAAATTAGATGCAAGATCATTACTTTGTAGGCCTAAAGTTGACATGATCATTTGTCTTCCCATTTCAGGAGTAAGAACTTGTCCCGAAGATGAGTCCTCAGTAGTGAAACCATTTGTCCTAGCTTGAAAAGCATTAACCTTACGGTTTTGAGGGCGTGTGAAACACTCTATGATAATGTGTCCTTGTTGTTTGCAATAATTACAAAACTTCCTGCCACAATTGCTAGCAATATGACCATATCCCTTGCAATTGTAGCATTGAGTTCTAGTCATATCCTTACCCTTTCCTTTGCCTTGGGCAGCAAATGCAACAACAATATCATCAACTTGCTTGAAAAGCATTTTGTGTGACAAAACACTGCTCTTCCCGAAGTAATTCCCTTAAACAAACATCCAAGGAGGGAGACGGGTCACGATTCATCAAGTGTGAGCGAACAGTCTCAAACTCAGAGCGTAACTTCATCAAAAATTGATCTCGCTTGCTTTGCTCATGAACTTGTTGAACTACAGAGAGATTCGGCCGGTATTTTGGCGTAAACAATATCTGTAAATTCAGCGCATAAGTTCTAAAATCCAGAAAAACAATCCTGAACAGAAAGATCTTCTTAAGAGTAATTAGCAATTTCATACTCTAAGTGACAACGTCAGGAACTATTATCTTGTTTGTAAACCCTTTGTAAATAATCCCACATGGCTTTAGCTGTCTTGTAAGGCCTGAGATTAAGAACAATAAGAGGGTCAATTGACCCTAAAAGCCATGTCATCACCCGAGCATCTTTAATCTTCCATTCACCTAACTTTGTAGGATCAGTAGGAGCAGGATCGGCTCCATCTATATGGCCCCATAGTTCTTTTCCAGTGACAAATAACTGAAACTGAAACTCCCATGACAAGAAATTCTTTCCAGTGAAACGAACACTGAATGATTCAAACTGATATGAAGTCATATTTATGAAAACTAGAAACACTGACTCAAAAAAAATAACCAAAATGACCAAGATCGAAATCCAAGGTGTTAATTCCCGAGGAACAATCAACAAAAACCAAAATTTTCCAAAAAGACTGAAAGAAACCACAAATGAACTCTATGAAACAAGACAGCCAAGAGAAGGCTTTGATACCATGTCAAGAATGGACCTTGGACCTAACTCACATCTTGAGTTAGCTTTTGAGGTTGAGTTAAGTCGAAGGTCCATTCTTGACAGTAGGCCTTGGTGTAATTTTTGAATTTTTGATCCTTCAATCATTCTTTTCTGTCATGGAAATGAAATTCATTTGGCTATTAAATGTTGCAGATTTGCTCCATGTTTTTTCTAATTTGTCCAGAAACCTGAATTTCATTGAAAATATGCTGCTTCATGGGTGGAAACTGTAAGTGAGTTAATTTTAATTGAAAGTGTCCAGGCATGCTATGTTTTCTATTAATATATAAAATACTTGCAATATTAGTATGGGTTCTGTTGTTGTGTTGCAGGAACCAGAGAGCTAAACCTATTATTATTGATCCTGGTCTTTATTTGTCTAAGAAATCTGACCTTGCCACAACTTCTCAACGGCGATCACTACCTACAGCTTTTACATTATTTACAGGTAACTTTATTTAGCAGTCGGAATTTGAAAGTGAACCCAACTAGCGTCACAAGAATTATGCTTTTTTACCTGTTATGTTCAGTTTACGCGTTTTACCTGAATTTTGAAATATGAGAAGCTAATAACTAGGGAATCTCAAACCAAATTTAAGATTCTCTGTTTGCAGGATTTAGTTTGAAACTTTTACTAATCTCATGCTTACATCTAAAATTCTCGCTTTTTTTTTTGGGTGGTTAGGCTCAGCTTGGGTGGTTCTGACGCGCTCTTTTGTGGAGTACTGCATATGGGGATGGGATAACTTTCCAAGAACTCTGCTCATGTACTACACAAATTTTGTTTCTTCACCAGAAGGCTACTTTCACACCGTAATGTGTAACACGGAAGAATTCCGTGGCACTGCAATAGGCCATGATCTACATTACATTGCCTGGGACACCCCTCCCAAGCAGCATCCTATTTCACTGACAGTGAAGGACTTCAACAAAATGATTAATAGCAGTGCACCATTTGCTCGAAAATTTCGCAAGGATGATCCTGTCTTAGACAAGATTGATAAAGAATTGCTTGGTCGTACACATCGTTTTGCACCAGGAGCATGGTGTAATGGAACCTCAGCTGATGGAGCTGATCCCTGCTCTGTGATAGGAGATGACTCGGTGTTTAGACCTGGTCCTGGCGCCAACAGGTTGCATGAGCTAATGAACAAACTGTTATCTGAAGATTTTCGTAGTAAACAATGCTCAACTAAGAGTTAAAGATTGCTAACGTTGTTTTCGCCTTGTTCATGATGTTCTCTATATAACTAATCGAAGAAAAATCAAAAAGTGATTGGTGCCGTTGCTGGCTGCAAATGATTAGGGACCATTTGAGATGTAGTTTTGTCTCATAGTTGAGAGTTCAGATGACCCCAAATTGTACATGGTTGTATGGATAGACCACAGTTTCAAATGTAAAATTTTGCGTTTCCCTTTTCAGTTGGCAATGATCTTTCAATTTTAGTACTAACACCTACCATCACTGGCACATTTTTAACAACAAAAGCTTTTGGGATGTAATTCTGGGCATGTAAGAAGAACTGCGATGATTTTGATTTCTCCTTGTGGACTAGTGTGTGAATATCAAGCCGAGGGTATATCAAGAACAAGCTTTCTATCTCCGTGGTAGGGGTAAGGTTTGCGTACACCTATCCTCCCACACTTCACTTTGTTGGATTGTATTTTGTTGATAAGTGTTTGAATCATTGGATGATTTTAGTCCTTAGTTACTCCATTATTAACAAGACAAATGGAATTTATATTGATCTTTTGAGCCTCAATTGTAAATTAGTTGTACTTTCCATGTGAATCATCTACTGTCAAACTTCTCTATAGCATCATCGTTTAACCCAATACTTTTCAGATGCTACAGTGAAAGAACATATGATATATCCTAACATAACACTGAAAGATAGGCACCACAAATAATTTAATCTGTTGTGTAACATCTAGTGATATCTTTTGAAACAAATGTACACAGCCATGCATGCATGGCCTCTGCAACATTATGTTTCTGGATTAACAACAGATGAGTGAGCCTAGCTTTCCTCTACTAGTTTACATGCTCAATAATGCATGGAATCAATGTTACTGTATCCTCAGCCATTCATGAGAAAGATTGTAACTCTTGCTTAGCAATGCAAATCCCACCAAGAACCATGCAATTATAAATTTCAAAGTTAACAACTAAAAAGTCACCATTCCAGTTTGCAATGTGCAGTTACATTGAGGAGAATGATATGTCAATGCATTCTCTTATTGACAGGAAGCTTAAATCAGAGTGAGTAGCCTTTTACAGAGATTACACAGATAAATCAGTTTGTTGAATTGGAAATTAATTTCCTATATCTTTCAATAATCATTTCAGGTGACAAATCAGTAAAATACCCTTTCTGGACATCCAAGTTTTCTTGAGATGCCAGTGTCTCAACATGGTTCTGGACGCGATCAGCTCCAATTTGGTTTGGTTCCAGCAGAATGCAAGCTATCTCGGTTGTGTCCCCACCGTGAAACAGGCCTAGAGTTTGCACGGTGGGTAGGCCACCACCTCGAGCACTCACCCTCTGAGCAATTCGTCTAGCAACTGAGAGATCCGTGGACATGATTGGGATGTTGTACATGGCAATCCATTGATGAGCTCCAATCATCACAATACCTCTAGATTGAGACACCACGTCTGGACCTTCATCGGGTTTAACTGGGACCTGCTCTGGTTGAGCCCACCCTGCCCACTGGATGCCCCTGGAGTTGGACCGGTAATAGCCTAGCTCCCTCCTTATGGTGTCTAGTGCTTTCCCCATAGGGTGAGCCGCAGCATATAAATAAACAGGTACTGTATTTAGATGCGAATCAAGAATTTAAAGTCAGAGAGTCAAGATTGAGAGAAATTTTTTCATATATACTCATAGTTTGAGCCTAAAAGAATAATTTCAGTTGAACTCACAGAACCTGCTCTATATTTGCCTCTGGTCATAGTCATTTGCATTGAAAGTTACAAACTTTTTACTAACCTTGAAACCGGTTTCCAATATCAGCTGCAACCTTTTTAGCAAGCCAAGCAGCTTCATCCAGGGAAGCTCGCGCCAGTGGATAAATGAAAATGTCATCCACGACACCAAGGCGGGGATGAGCACCAGAGTGCTGCTCGAGATTTATGGCATCATAGGCAGCACCAACAATCGCCACGACAGTTTGATGCAAGGGGCTGTAAATGGGACACCCAGTGCTGTCATGAATAACATATGATACAAGAGTGTAGTTCACACGGTTGTAATAACAGTCTGAAAATATGTTAATAATGGCTGTTTCAGGATCAAGTTTGGCAGCGCGCTCAATGAGTTCTAGAGCTTCTCTGTTGCGTGATTCGGATATGTGCAGCTTGCAGCAGAGCAGCATTGATTGCATTACACTTTTCTTCTTGTCCTGACAAATAATGAGACTAGCATCAAGGAAAACGTTTGAAACTCAAGACCCATTATTTTTTTTTATTTTTTTTTGTGTTTTCGGTCTACAAGCCATGCCATTGTGCATAGTAACTGCAAAAGGAGAAGTCTAAAATTTAAAATGTTGTAACTCCTCGAGCTATTGTCACTATTGCTTTTGGAGATTTAACAAAATTTGATATCATTTTGATCAGTGTTTTAAACTACGTAACTCACGGTGTGAGGTGCACTGCACTAACAACACACCTACACGTATTGGCGGAGCAAAAGTATTATGGAGAATAAGTCCCGACCTTCCGTGCTTTTGCTCAGGTGTAAGTCTCAGCATCTTGTTTAGTTGGTAACAAATGCTCTTAGTTTGCTCAGGTTTAGGAATGAACGTATCATTTTTACAACTCTTAAGTGTGTTCCATCATAGTCATTTTATAGGTGCAATACATCTTTACGCCTACATAAACAGAAACTCAAATTTGACCTCAACTAACAAGTAAGCACTCCAACTTTGTGTGTGTACATCTAGACACCTTAACTTGATCTCAACAGACAACCTAATACTCAAACTCGTCCCCACTGTATCTCTTGGACGCTCATGCTGACATAGTATGTAAATTTGGATGTATCTAAATGATCATTTTGCAAGTTGGAACGTTCAACACTTCAACTGACACAGTGGAAAACAAGTTGACTATGATGTGCACACTCAAAATTTTAGTATTTCGTTGCCGATTGACGCCAAGTTAAAAGTTCTATCTATGTAGTAGGGAATCTTAACTAAATATACCACATTTAGAAAATATTTACGATTTATAGAAATACAATTTTAATACATGCTCAATTCACATTTAATACAGAGTGTAGACTTTTTTACCAAAACAAGCATAATGCATTTGAGATACTTATAACATATCTAGATTGCATGCATAATTCACATTTAGTACATACTTCGTTTTAAATATATACTGCATTTCTTTTAAACCAAAACAAGTATAATATATTTTAATACACTTCCAATACATCTATATTGGATAGATGTAATCCACTTATTATACATTATATAGTTGTTGTAGATGATAAATATTTTTTAAATATGATATATCTAGGTAATAAGTAAAAAGTACATTTAAAAGCAATAAATATTTTATAAAAAGTACTAAATAGGTAAATTTTTCTTTTGTATTATGACTAAAAAGTGTCCAAGGGGTTTTATGTGGGTCATTCATTCAGCCCAATATGTTAGGATTCGGATCTTTTGAGCCCATTTTGAAGCCCAAATACTAAAGGTTGAGGCAATCGAGAATCACGTGTCTCATCATAGATAGTTCTAGACTTCTAGTACAAAAAGTAGACACGTGTTGTCCCTTATTTTATTTTTAGTACACAGACATAGAAAAAGAAAATACAAACAACACAACGCTCGTACAATATGACCTTTTCCTTTGAGTAAATACCCAAAAGAAATCTTATCCTTTAGCAATTTATAGTATTACATTATGGAATAAACAAAATATAATGGACCGACAGAAATAAAGAGAATAATATTAATGAAATACATTACTGCACAAATTGAGGAAAATTGAAAACCAAGAACTAAAATGGGTGTTAACAAGGTAGACCAAGCTGATTCGGATTGAAAAATATTAGGAGCGAAAGAAAAAAACATAAAGGTCCCAAGAAAATTCAATAGACCAAAATGAAAAGAGAAAAAGTATAAGTCACCTATCTAGAAAAGAGAAGGTAAAATCAAGAAATGTTTATAAGTTGAATTGAGAATTCTTACATTGCAATCTGAGTTGGAATCCATTTTTCCTCTTAGTGCTTTTGTTTGAGTTTTTGCTTCTCTCTATTTTTGTGTGTTGATGATGATGACGAATATAATTTTTTGAGAATGATGAATTGAGTAGAGAAGGAACAAGGGTGTTTTATATATAGTAGGAAAAAAGACTCAAATATGTCACTTCTCGCTCATTTATGTCATCCGTTAAAAGTTAGGCCATTATAAAATTAACTTATTCATGCTATTACTTTTAATAACCAATTTTTAGAAAACAGTTTTGTCACGTGGTGGTATATTAGAGGTTCACGTTATTTTTAAAAAAGTTTTTTTTAAAATATTTTTTTTATGCATTAAAAAGAATTCATCCAATTTTTTTATTCATTAAAAATTAGTGTGATCTATACTTTTAAAATTTGAAATTATTTATATATTGCCCTATATTAATAGTTTTTTTTTCTTACCTGGCTTTCACGTATGACTATGTTCACAATACGAATCAATAATATGATCATCTTTCTTTGAACTAAGTTTTACTTGATTAATTACTGTTAATGAGTTAATTTTGAGATTATTTATGTATCGCCTTATATCATTCAAGTATTTATAGTTACCAAGCTCATCGATTTTTTTTTTTAGGTTGTATGCGGCTTAAAATTGTGGTCAAATATAATAAATTGATCCATAGACAAGCAAAGATAATGAGACGTGGTCACTCTATCATCCTCATACCCATTTTGCAAAAATTTCAGTATAGTGACGTTGATACCAATTATTGTACTAATTAATTACCATAAAATACTTTTAATATTATATGATATCATTCGCTTTAAACCAAATTGACATTTTTTTTTCAAAAGACCTTAAATATTTGACATTTTATAAATAATTTTATTTCTTTTTTACTTTTCACGTGGGATATTGTTCTTTTAAACACTCATTATACTGCTCTCTTTCATCTTTTTTAATATGTCGTTTAATGTTTTGACACAATCACATATTAAATTAATTATTTGATAATCAACATTAATCATTGAAGGTAGAATATTTTTCTAAATTACAATTATGTTTTTCTTAAATTACAATTTGATTTAATGATATAGTTACATAAAAATTGGTGAGACGTCATAGTTTTATATCCTTATATAATTAATTTTAAGTGGTCCAATCCTAATTAGAAATTTAATAAAAACAATATATAAGTCATGCATGCAAATTACAACTCACAAGTATTATGTATGTATAGTCTTTATCATTTCATTATATATTTAATTCAATGAATTGATTAATTCCAAAATTTTATCATTCTTTTCTCTTTAATAAAATAAAATATCTAAGAAGAAAGAATAAAATAAAGATGACACGAAATTTGTATAATATAGTCTAAAGTCAGCTGTCATATATAAAAACAAAAGTAAATCCAATATATTTTTGATAAGTTAGATAACATGGGAGTATATATTTATGTGGGAGTATAAAATAAATTAATGTATATTATATATATATATATATATGTTCATTGATTTCTTCATATATACTTTTATGTTATTTTAAAATCTTTTAATAAAAATTTTGATTCTACTATTAACCTAATCGTCATAGATCAAATTAATTTTTAATGGATCAAAAAGTTTGGTGAATTCTTTTTAATGGATAAAAAAAAATTAATTAATTTTTTTTAAATGACGTGAACCTCTAATATGTTATCACGTGGCAAAGATATTTTCTAAAAACTGGCTGTTAAAAGTAATGTCATGGATGAACCAGTTTTGTTATGGCGATGACATGAATGAGCCCAACTTTTAACGAATGACATAAATAAGTCATTTCTAATAGTTCAGTGGCATATTTAAGCCTTTTCCCTATATAATACTATAGGAGTAGTCTTCTTGGAGCTATTTTGGATGGACTGACTCAGCAATGATGATGACACATTACAAATCAAATGCCTAAGCTTGTGTTTTAATACATATGTGGAAAAAAGTCACAAAAATATCTAAATTTTGATAAAATTTGGTGTAATATGTTGCAACTTTGTAGGGTTTTATATGTTGGGTTTGAAATCGAGAGGGCGTCATGCGGAAGCTATTAGTTGCAAACTATGAAACGATAAATAAGATGACAACGAAAAATAATACTAAAAACATAATTTTATTATATAATTTGGCCAATTGGCCTACATATAAAATATAGTATTAAAAACATAAAACTAATAAGAGAGAAAATTTCCTCCTAAACTTGACTCTTAAAAGATTACATTGTGGATGCTATTGTGTTATGGTATGAGAAAAGGGGTCTTTTATTTGTAGATGTCCAAAACATTTCCTCCAAGAAAGAGGTTAGCCAAATATGAAAAAGAATTATATTTTTCTTTCAAGAAAAGTAAAACTAATTATGGTAACTTTTATTTTCCTTCTAAGAAAAAGTAAAAACTTAAATATAGTAAGAAAATCAGGGCAAAACCCTAACAAATCTCCCCCTTTTGGCTTGATTTTCTTCACTTGATCCGCCTTCTCTTTATATCACGTGCATGAATTTCGTTCTTGATATAGTCTTCATAACTGCTGCTTGCCATGGTTAAAAATAAGGTTTAAAATATCATGATTAAAAATTGGTTTAAAAGTAATATTTTATTTTCATTTTTAAAGATGCAGCAGCAAGTTGAAAATATAGTTGAAACTTGTTCTCCACATGTAGTTCGACAAAAATCTTCATTATCATCCAAATTGTTGCAGCTTGATTTTGAACCGCTTTGAACCTGTTTAATCTCGTCTCACCACACTATTGGGCCATTGAACCGTAAGCTTTGATACCACTTGTTGGGTTCGAAATCGAGAGGGCGCCATACGGAAACTATTAGTTGCAAACTATGAGACGATAAATAAGATGACAATGAAAAATAATACTAAAAACATAATTTTATTATAAAATTTGACTAATTGGCCTACATATAAAACATAATATTAAAAATATAAAACTAATAAGAGAGAAAATCTCCCCCTAAATTTGACTCTTAAAAGACTACATTGTGGATGCTATTGTGTTATGGTATGAGAAGAGGGGTCTTCTATTTCTAGATGTCCAAAACTTTTCCTCCAAAAAAGATGTTAGCCAAATATGGAGAAGAATTATATTTTTCTTTCAAGAAAAGTAAAAGTAATTATGGTAATTTTTATTTTTCTTCTAAGAAAAAGTAAAACTTAAATATAGTAAGAAAATCAGGGCAAAAACCCTAACACTATAATCTCTCAATTATTTATTATCATATTTTTGTGATATATTTATCCTCGTTCAAACCTTTATGCATTTGGTGTGCGTGTATTCACACAGTAGTTCAGCTAGATAAATATATGTCACAAAAATATAATAATAAATAGTTAAAGCAAGTCATAGGATCCTCACAAAATTAAGTCATGATACAATATATTTTGCCAAAATTTAAATATATTTCAAACCTTTCTCCCCTACATATTTTGAATATAGTTTAAAAAAATTTCTTCAAATATATGTTTTGATTATTAAATTTGATCATATTTTAAAATTGAATAAGTTTTAAAAAGAAATTTCACTTACACTTAAAAAAAATTCAGTACTTTTTTTACAAGTGTTTCCTTAGTTCTTATATAAGTGATTTTTTAAATTTTTTTATTTTATTTCTAAATAAATTGTGTTATAAAGAACCAAAAAGATTAATAATTCTCTTTTATTTTATTCTTTTTAAATAATTCTTTTTATATAATTAAGAAATTATTAAAGTGTTACATCTTTTTAAAGGTGTTTATTAACAGAAAATTAATAAAATACTTTTTAATTTCTAGAAATGAATAGTGTCTTAAGGAGCATGTCTAAGCAAAATCAACCACTTATTTAAAAATAAAGGGAGTAAAATATACGTCCGCACACAAATCAAGTTCTAAAATCTCAACTTTCAATTCAAATTTTTAAATTTCAAAATTTATGACTAAATAATCACTTTTGCAATATATACTCCCTGCATCTTATTTTATGTGATATAGTTTGATCGGACACGGAATTTAAAAAATAAGAAAAGATTTGGTGATGTTTATTGAATTGCCGTTTATTAAAAAATATATAACTATTATCTTTAACTAAGTGGGATCTAGATCAATAAAGATAAAAGTGAAATTGTTTCTTTAAATAATTAACAAATAAGAAAAGATGATATTTTTTTTTATTTTTTGGGACAAATAAAAAAAAATGAGGACACTGGAGGGATTACTATTTTCTTAGATTACTTAGCCCATAAGCCTAAATGCTTAAACCCAAAATACAAACAGAAGAACGTATTAAAAAAGAAAAAACAGTTGGCCACACATGCTCTATTCAATGTTTGCTTCCTCTTCTTTCTTTTAGAATTTAGCTAAATCTAATTTGCGTCCAAAAATTCTACATTAAAAACTAAAACATTTCTTAACAAAAGCAATTTCGTGCTGAGAAAACTCGATGGATGTGCTTTTTGCTTTAATATGAGCAAGTATGTTGAGCCTCAGAATAAACCAACAGAAATGAAAGCTTTTTTAGAAATAAAAAACAGTGTCATACAACACCTTTCGTTTCACGTGGTAGAACTGCGTCACTGTCTCATTTAAAAAAATTTAAATTATTTTAAAAAATATAATTTTATTTATTTGATTATATTTGTATTTTTTGCTAGTAGATAATTTTAAAAACTGGAGACAATGACTTGTATTTGATAAAATCCCTAGAACTGTAGAACCAAATTCGTTGATATGGTCCTTAGATATGGGAGAATGAGCAAGCCTATTATTGATTGGAAGAAAATGATTGTTCTTGTTACATTGTTAACTGACTAGTCTAACTGACTAGTCTCTTTAACCCCCTCAAGCTGGTGACCAAAAAATATCAAGGACACTCAGCTTGGAAAGAAGAAACTAATGTTGAGCTGCTAGAAGTCCTTTAGTCATGAGATCAGCTAGTTGTATGTTGGAGGGGACATGAACTGGTTGCATCAAACCTGATTTGATTCTTTCTCTGACAAAAAAACAATCGATTTCTATGTGTAGTTCTCTCGTGGAAAATAGGATTAGCAGCAATTTGTAGTGCAACTTTGTTATCACAAAACAACTTCACAGGCATGGTTAAGGTTACTCCAAGCTCTGCCAATAACCCAGTCAGCCAAATCACTTCTGCAGTTACAGCTACCATGCTCCTATACTCGATTTCTGCTGAGCTTCTGCTCACTGTATGTTGTTTCTTAGATTTCCAAGAAACCAAGGAATCACCAATCATGACTATATACCCTGAAACTGACCTTCTAGTGTTGGGACAAGATGCCCAATTAGAATCACAGAAAGCAGTCATAGATGTGATCTCATCTGCTTTAAGTAGAATTCCAAGTCCAGGATTACCCTTTAGATACCTCACCACTCTTAGTGCACCATTCATGTGAAACTGTTTAGGTCTCTGCATAAATTAGCTTAATGTTTGTACTACAAAGCAAATGCCAGGCCTTGTAATAGTGAGGTAAAACAACTTGCCACCCAGCTTTTGATAACCAAGTATGTCATCTATTTTTGGATCATCAGATGGACCAACTTGGAGGTCTTACTCTACAGAAGTTAATTTCTTATTAACCTCTAATGGTATTGGAGATGGTTTACACCCACTCAGGCCAATTTGTGAGATCAGTTCCAACACATATTTCTTTTGGTTAAGCAAGATACCTTTGTCAGACCTGAGTACTTCAATCCCCAAAAAGAATCTTAACTGACCCAAATCTTTTGCTCTTGAAATCAGGTGGATATCCTACCACTCTATAGCAATCCTCTGTTAAATGATTTCTGTAACCACAGTGAGCACAACCTGTAGGAAAAAGTGGCTTCTTATAGGTGGTCTGATTTGGAGTAGAGGCAGGGTTAAACGAGTTAAATGCTGATCCATTGTATCTGTGGCTACCTCCGGCCATTAAAGTGATGCAATCCATTTGTTTGCTACCAGTCCCCATACCTCTTTGTCTTTCTTCTTGCACTACCAGTGCATATGCCTGATTAACCGTCAAGACAGGGGTGCGCAACAGAATATCACTTCATGCATGACTGAAACTCTCATTTAGCCCCATTAAAAATTGCAGCAACCTTTGATTTTTCAGCATTTCAGTGGAATCCTTAGATCTTTCACAACTACAACCTAATCCTGGTACTAAGGCATCTATGTCACTCCAATAATCTCGCATTTTGGAATAGTAAGAAGTGAATGAGTCGGTACCTTGAGTTAAAGTAGCTATATCCTTCCAGATCTGATATATTCTGGTGAGATTTGATTTATCGAACCTTTCCTTGAATTCGTCCCAAAATTTCTTTGAATCAGACGTATAAACTATGCTAGAAACCAAATCCGATGAAATAGTAGCTCCAATCCAACTCAAAACAATCGCATTACATCGTTCCCAGAGATTTCCCAAATCGGCTCTGTACTAAGCTTTTGTACAACTGTCATCCACGAAACTGAGCTTGTTTTCCCCTAACAAGGTTAATCGCATCGATTTGCTCCACAATGTGTAATTCTCCATACCTGTTAACTTGATGCCAATTAATGCCAATCCAGGTGTATCAGAATTTTGCAGATATAGAGGATGATGGAAATCAATTTATGTTTCCATTCCTGTTGGGTTCTGCGAATTGAGTGAATAAGTAGTGTTGTCCGCCATTGTTGATGATACTCTGGTGCAGTAGCTCGGGGATCACTGCTTTGATACCATGATAAAATCCCTAGAACTGTAGAACCAAGTTCATTGATATGGTCCTTAGATATGGGAGAATGAACAAGCCTATTATTGTTTGGAAGAAAATAATTGTTCTTGTTACATTGTTACTGATTTAATTGCTACTTATAGAGAAAATAACTGACCTCCACTAATATTCAACTCCACTAATATTAACAGCAGTACACCACTAACTCACTAACAAACAATAACAATCTAACTGAATAGTATCTTTAGTATTAGTACGCATATCCTATTTAATTCTGTGACTATCTTATTGAAAAGATGATCACATGACTTAACAAAATGCTTACATTAATTAATATCAATATATAATTTGAGCCTCTTACGACATTGATTATTTTGATTTATATTATTATTTATAACATAACATTCTTTTCTTTCGTTTCTGCTTTAATTACATTTTTTTTGACTTGTGAATCTATCAAAATTACATTTTGTTGCGAAATTGAGTTCATGCAATGTGTGACTAATATCTCTTTACCTCTAAAGAGAGAATTACAATGCTAATGTTGAGAAAATGAAATTGCTTGGAGAATTCTCTAATTTTCTTCCTTATATACTTGAGCTATTAAGTGATAGCTGTAATCTACTATCTTACTAAGCGATTCTCAAAAATATTTAGCCAGTTTATCGATCCTTGCTACCATCTGACTAGGAATTGTTTGCTAAAAGTCCACTTTGAGAACTATTTTTGATATTTAGACAAAAGTGTTTTAAAATTGAGAAAATGTACACCCTAATGGATCTACAAAAATAAATGTCAATCCTAGCACTCAAGTTAAAAATGTGCACTTTAGTCCCTCTCCCATTTCAGTCCCTCTTTTTTAAAAACTACACTTTAGTCCATGTCTAAAAATATAAATATTGGATATTTAATTAAAAATAATAATCTCAAACATCTCAACCAAGCTCCACTACCAACCACCCAATTTTTCGATGATTTGTTCATTTTTTGATTATTTTTCGGCCATTTTTTGTCAATATTTTTGGCATCCATCGGAAAGTAACATTACCTCCATTGTTTTAAGCCATTTTCTCATATTTTTAGCCCCACATTTTCATATATTTTCGTACAAAAACTTTGAAAATCATTTCCACATTTTGAAATTGATTCTTGGCTCAATAGCAACATTCCAACACCTCTTAGGTTATTTCTAAGCTGTAATCCGTTGGATTATTCTGGTGGTCGTCGAAAAAGACGAGATCAGGTACTGTATGAAAAATAGCTACGAAGAAGATGACCACAGTCTATTAAGTCTAGGCTCATAAACCACTGTTTAGGTCTATAAAATACTATCATCTAGGTAAATCATGTCTATTATAGAATACGTGGTTATTGGTAGTATATTTTCTGGTGAATGGGTGGAGACTTCTAAATGTTGGGTTTGAAAAACCTCATATAAGGAGACAGTATCCATTGCCCTTTATCACAATGGTTCATACACCGATTTGATTAAAAGCGTAATGGAGGACGGTGAATTAAGTTGTGATCAAAGCGATGTACTAATTAGTTACTTGATGAGCGGGAAAGATAGTCACGTGAAATTATACATGCTTTGCGTTAATTCTAATAATTCCAGACCTATATTGTGGGTTAAATTTATTGGAAAGTCCCAGGAAGAAGCTTCCCCATCAGCCTCACCCCTACCCCTACCCTCAACAGTGGATGATACGCTAATGGAATATGATTGTATAGGCGGTGATGAATGGGATAGTTTTGAAGATTTTGAAGAAGAGGAGTATGGAGAAGGTGAGAAAGGGTAGTTCAAACCACAAGCAAGACACTCTTTCTCTAATAGAACTAGTCTTCGTGTAGAAAAAACATTCAAGGATAAGAAAACGTTGAAACTTTTCTTGAAGAAGGCGTCGGTGAAAATATCTTTCAATTACTGTAATATCCCGAATATGGTACCCGAAATGCTCCACGGTGCTTATGACCCCAAAGGACCACAAGCTAGCCTATGACTGATATCTGTACCTGAACACCGCATGATATACTGTATAAATATAGAAATAAAGGCTGAAAAGCCATAAGGTTCAAAATAGAGACATAGTATCTGATAAAATATAACATCTGGGTGGGGTATGAAATACCTAAAACAACTGAAATAACTGTCTAATCATGAAGTTTGAAAAGCCTCTAACTGTTTGAATAAGGATTTGATGGGACGTGTCCCCAACTAACTCTAACTACTGCAATAAACTAAGTACTGAAATGATAGAATAATGCTTATGTCCTCGAAGGATGAGGACTCACTGCTAACTCTGACTGCTGAGTACTGAGATGCTGCTAATGCTCTGGAGCTCATGCTTTTGAACCTATGGTATAAAAAACCATAGTGCAAATGCGTCAGTACATTTGAATGTACTGGTATGCAAGTGACGTAGGCTGAATGCAAAGGGGTTCAAATGCATGAACAATGCTAACTAACTGAGTAACATGAACTTGAGAATACATGTATGAATAAGTGACTATGACTGAATTCGTGATGGTACTGACTACTGAGTCTGATTACTGATAACACGAGTCACTGATAACTAATATAACTAATACTGAGCGACTGTATCTAACAATCTAGGTTCTAATGGAACTAACTGAGTTCTGTACTGTTCTGAGTTGACTGTATCTGACAGTCCTAAAATTTTGAAGAACTATCTGGGTTCTATTACTGAGACTGAGTCTGAAACTATAAATGTGGAAAGTAGTCATCTAACCAACATACCCCAAATAAAGAAATATAGCTAGGTTGGGGTCCAATCTGTAACCCCAATTGGAAGGATGTCAATACCACGCCACTGGTAAAGATAAACTGTGGGTGACCCTCATCTGACAGTGTCCCCAAAAGAGAATGATGGGACCCTCATCTGACAGTGTTTATCCATCTTATCCACACTCATCTAACAGTGTTGATGTCTTAACCTATGCTGGCTACATAGTTCTGGAATGCAAAGAATGCTTCTAAGGATCACACCCTCAACTATCAATGTGTGTCCTCATTCTTGGGTTCACTCAGTACTAAATCCTACTCCCATCTGAATAGACACTGAACATGATTAACTAAACTGAACTGTACTGAGTTCATCGAGTTCCGTTGACTGACGGAATACTACTGAGATTACTGAAGTACTGAGCTTTCTGAGATTACTGGGATTACTGAGTTTTCTTGAGTCGTACGACTGACTGAATTTAACTGAATATGGCTTGACTGAGGATATCGTGAAAACATGATAAAGACTCTAGGCACACAACTAAATTATCGGGTATTAAATACCCCCAGGACTCGATAGCATAATATGTAAATCATGACACAAGCCTAAAAGCCCAATAATGGCTATATACTCAAAATTTATTCATTAAGACATTTCAACAAACACTTGGGGTGTATCACTTGGACATGAATGGGAAATACATAATTGCATACTATATCATGGCATTAATCTATTCTCACAGACAATTTATCTAACACTTACATATAAATTGATCATGGCATGGTTTCTTCTCTTATTAGTTCACATAGGCAATTCATCAAGCACATAATGAAATAGTATATGTAGACCACATTGCACAACAAGTAAACATCATGATTCAATTCTAATTTCACAATTCAAGGGTTTAATCATGGGTTCATATGAATCTACTCATATAATAACTAATTCCACATAAGATTCATCACCAAACATGGATTAGAATTCAATTGGTCATTATCAACACGAACAAAAGCAAACCCAATATGGGATTCATAAAAATCTATATACTTGAACTTTGAAAAGAGATTCTTGAGCTTCATGGGTGAAAGGGACCTATGAATAAATACTTGGCATACCTGAGTTAATGAATTTAGAAGGATTGATAAAGAGTTCGTGTGATTTGGCCCTTGAATTTGAGAGTTAGGGTTTCTTGGCTTGAGAGAGAGCAACTCAATTTGGGAAAAATAGAGTGAATAATGATATCCTTAGGTCATGTAGGGTTAAATTTCGTGTTTAAGGCTGAACTAAAATCATGGGAAAAGACCCATTTAACCCTAGACGCGTCTTTTAATTTTTGTGAAAATTTTCCGACCTGGACCCTTGGCGCAACGCGGCGCTGCCGCACCATGTCACTGGAATTTAACAACTGGAAAATTGGACGACGGCGCGACGTGGGGACATCGTAGAGCTTTATTGGATTTTGACAATTGGGATTTGGGAGCCCTCCGCGATGTGGTGAAATTGCGGAGTCTTACTGGAAATTGACGAATGTCATTTTGGCTTATGGCACGACGCGCCACTGAATGAGATGACGGTGTTTTACAATGGGGACTTGAAATAGTCATAATTTCTTACCCGGTTATCAAATTTGGGTGAATCTTATATCGATGGAAAGCTTATTGAATTTTCGACATAACTAAAAGTGAAAATCTTGAAAATTCCCCATGTAATAAACATCATTCAATTTAGAAGCTAATACTTGACATTCTTGGGATGAAATTAGTTAGAAAACTTCGGGGTATTATAATATCTCTCCCTTGAGAACATTCATCCTCAAATGAAACTGACTGAGATAGAAGAAATGATAGACTGAAGTACACACTAAATATGAACAATAGAAACATGATTACATGACTGACATTTCTGAGATTCATACAGAGCATGTATCTTTGATGCATGATTTCATGACTGATCTGACTCATGAATACATAACTGAGATTTCTGATAACTGAGTTTCTTACAAGGAGAATGCATGTCTGATGGATGAACACATAACTGATCTGATGCATGAAAATATGATTGAATATGCAATGGTAATTGATACTAAGTTTATAACTGAAATCTGAACATGAAATTGAAAGGCTTAAGAAAATCTTGCTACCTTGGGCAGAGTCTGAATTAGCGGAGAAGAGGTGAGGATACTTGGTACGCATGTTTAATTCTGATTCTCAAGTAGCTCCCTCAACGAACTAATTCTTCCAAAGGACTTTGACTAGAGGGACTACTTTGTTCCCTAGTCTGCGAGTCTGATAGTCAAGAATTTCGACCGAAATCTCTTCAAAAGAGAGGTTGTTCTGAATATCTATGCTCTGAATAGGGACTATAACTTTTGGATCACCTATGCACTTCTTGAGCAAAGAAACATGGAAGACCGGATGAATATAGATCTGAAGGCAATTCGAGCTCATAAACTACTTTGTCAAAGCGATTGAGAATTTTGAAGGGACCGACATATCGGGGACTGAGCTTTCCCTTCTTGCCGAATATTTTCAATCCCTTCATGGGAGAGATCTTTAGATAAACATATTCACCAATATTGAACTCATGATCTTTTCTGCGCACATCTGCATAAGACTTCTGTCGGCT
Organism: Capsicum annuum; assembly: GCF_002878395.1. Lineage (NCBI taxonomy): Eukaryota > Viridiplantae > Streptophyta > Magnoliopsida > Solanales > Solanaceae > Capsicum > Capsicum annuum. Next base: position 202,846,576 of record NC_061117.1, read on the forward strand.
CTGAGCAGCCCGGAGTCTTTCTCTAATCATCTGAACTTTTTTGAACGCATCGAATACTAAGCCAAGCCCTATAATTGAGGCCTCACTAACTTCAAACCAACCGACTGGAGATCTACACCTCCTACTAAAGAGAGCTTTGAATGGAGCCATCTTAATACTGAAATGATAACTTTTGTTATATGCAAACTCAATCAAAGGCAAGTGGTCATCCTAACTACCCTTGAAATCAATTGTACACGCTTGCAGCATATCTTCTAAAGTCTGAATGGTCCTTTTTGCTTGACCATCTGTCTGAGGATGAAATGTTGTACTGAGATGAACTTGGGTACCAAGACCCTTTTGAAATGCTTTCCAGAAATGAGAGGTAAACTGGGTACCTCTGTCTGAAATAATAGATAACGGAACACCGTGCAATCTGACCAACTCTCTGATATAGAGTTTGGTATAATCCTTGGTTGAATAGGAGGTACGGACTAGAAAAAAATAAGCTGATTTGGTCATCTTGTCTACAATGACCACAAATAAATCATGCTGATGACGAGTACGGAGCAAACCTATCAAAAAGTCCATGTTCATTTCTTCCCACTTCCAAGTAGGAATATTGAACTCCTGCATGGACCCACTAGGCTTCTGATGCTCTATCTTAACTTGCTGACATGTAGAGCACTTAGCTACAAACTCTACCACATCTCTCTTTATCCCACTCCACTAATAGATCTCCCACAAGTCGCGGTACATCTTTGTGGCCCCTGGATGAATAGAGTAGCGCGTACCATGCGCTTCTGCAAGAATTTGCTGCCTCAAGTCATCTACCTCTGGAACACACAGATGACCCTAAAAACGCAGAACACCATCTCCTCATTGGGAGAAAACCTCTACTTTATGATCCTTAACTAACTCTTTTAACTTGACTAGACTGGGATCTCTATCTTGCTTTTCTTTTACCTCAGAACTAGAGATGATTCTGAACTACTTTGAACCCATATATCCCCCTCATCTGTATCGACTAAGCGAATGCCTAGTTTGGCAAGCTGATGGATTTCCTGAGCTAGCTTCTTCTTACTGTCCTCGACATGAGCAATACTACCCATAGACAGTCTACTGAGAACGTCGGCTACTATGTTGACCTTGCCCAGATGATAAAGGACACTCATGTCATAATATATCAAGAGCTCTAACCACCTCTTTTGATGAAGATCGAGATCTTTCTAACAAAAGACATACTGAAGGCTCTTATGATCTGTGAACTCATCAATATAAACTCCGTACAAGTAATGCCTCTAAATTTTTAAGGCAAATACTATGGCTGCTAACTCAAGATCATGAGTAGGATAATTATTCTCATGGGGTTTAAGATGTTTGGAGGCGTAGGTTATGACCTTACCATATTGCATGAGGACACAATCCAAACCTACTCTGGATGTATAACAATACACTATGAAACTATCTAGGTCATCTGGGAGAGCTAAGACTAGGGCTGAGGTGAGTCGAGTTTTCAACTCCTGAAAACTATTTACGCAAGGGTCTGACCACTGAAACTTGGCTTTCTTCTGAGTCAATCTGGACATAGGAGATGCAATAAAAGAAAATCCCTCAACAAACCATCTGTAATAGCCAGCCAAATCCAAGAAACTCCTGATATCTAATGGACAGATAGGTCTGGGCCAGTTTTTTACTGCTTTGGTTTTTTGAGGATTTACTCTAATGCCATCATCGAAAATGATATGACCAAGGAATGCTACTATCTTTAGTCAAAATTTGCACTTACTGAATTTGGTGAATAGCTGATGATCTCTGAGAGTCTGAAGTATAATTCTAAGATGGTCTATATGATCACGCTCCCTGCAAGAATAGACAAGAATATTATCTATAAAGACTATGATGAATATGTCCAAGTACTGCTTGAACACATGGTTCATCAAGTCCATGAAAGCTGTTGGGGCATTGGTAAGACCAAAGGACATGACTAAGAATTCGAAGTGACCATACCGAGTTTGGAAAGCTATTTTTGGAATGTCACATTCTTTGACTCTGAGTTGATGATAGCCTGATCTAAGGTCTATCTTAAAAAAATAGCTGGCACCCTGAAGTTGGTCAAATAAGTCGTCAATTCAGGGAATTAAATACTTGTTCTTGATTGTGACTTTATTGAGCTGATGGTAATCAATTCACATTCTAAGAGAACCGTCTTTCTTTCTCACGAATAAGACTGGTGTACCCCATAGGGACATACCGGGTTTGATGAATCCCTTATCTAAGAGATCTTTCAACTGCTCTTTCAGTTCTTTGAGTTTTGCTGGTGCTATTCTGTATGGCAGAATAGATATAGGTAGAGTATCTGGAAGAAGATCAATGTCGAAGTCTATTTCCCTTTCGGGAGAAATTCCTGGAAGATATTCGGGAAAAACATCTGAATATTCACTCACGACTAGGACTGATTCAAGATTGGGAGTCTCGTAACTAGAATCCTTAATATGAACAAGATAATAGACACATCTAGATATCATTTTTCGTGCCCAAAGGAAGGAAACAAGCTGACCTCCAAAAGTGGATATACTACTCTTCCACTCTAGGATGGATTCATTCAAAAACTGAAATTGGACAATTCTATTTCTATAGTCGACTGTGGAATAGCAGGAATGAAGTCAATCCATGCTGAGAATGACATCAAAATCAGTCATCTCTAATTCAATTAAGTTTGTTGAGGTGACTTTCTGAAATATCATAATCGAACAGTTCCTGTATACCTGTTGGGCTATGATAGTTTTACCCACTGGAGTAGAGACAGAAAATGGCTCTGCTAGAATTTTGTGACTGACTCCGAAATCAAATGTTATATACGGAGTAACAAAAGACAAGGAAGCTCCTGAATCTAGAAAAGTGTAAATATGTACATGAAAGATCTGTAACGTACCAGTAACCAGATCAAAAGAATTTTACTGATCTTGCCGGGACTGAAGAGCATAAAGTCAATTTGGATGTTGCCCACTAGTAGCACTGGAAGTGGCACCCTGCTAATTTGGGCAACCGGACTGAGATAAGAAATGGTTCTGCTGACCCTGATAACCTGACTGGGGATAATCTCTAACTCTGTGGCCTGGCTTGCCACATTCGAAACACACATCGCTACCAGCCTTGCAAGAACCCTGATGGTGCTTGCCACATCTCTAACAAAGAGGATGGGTGCGGGCACTGCTAACACTGCCCTAAGACTTAGAGTCTGGCGCCCTATCTTTGTTACCCTCTCTGAACTTAGGAACTGGAGCACTGGCTGAGGAAGGAGCTGGAATGGATGACTTAGGACGAAACTGAGAACGATTTCCTCCTTTTGACTTGGGCTGAGCAAAGTTGAATACCCTCTCTTTCATTTTAATATTTTGCTTTTCTATCTGTTAAGCATAGGTCATAAGCCTAGCTATGTTCATGTCACTATTTAACATCGCGGACCTGCACTCATTGACCATGCTATCATTCACCCTAGAAACAAACTTACTCATCTTGACCCTACTATCTGCAAGCACATAAGGAGCATATCTGGATAATTGAGTAAACTTAAGAAAATACTCTTTCACCGTCATGTTGCCCTGCCTAAGGTTGATAAATTCTAACACCTTAGCTTCTCTCAGCTCTAGGGGAAAAAACCTATCTAGAAAAGCAGAGGCAAACTTCTCCCATTCTACAGACCCTACATCAATTGGCCTTTCTGACTTCCATTGTTTGAACGAAGTGTGAGCACCATTCTGCAACTAATATGCAGCTAGCTCAGCACTCTCACTAGAAGTAACCCCCATGATGTCCGTAACCTTCTGAACCTGATCAAGGAATTCCTGAGGGTCCTCGTCTGTCTTAGACCCAAAAAAATAGAGGATTCATTCGGATGAAGTCTCGAATCCTGGCTGCAGCTGAATTGGCCATTGGGTTAGCAGAAATGATAGCTGGTCGTTCATTCTGAGCAGCAACTAAGTTAGCAATTGGTGAATGTAGCTCTGAACTCTGCATGCGAAATATACTCATCCAACGGGTCTGTTTGGACGGGCTGAGGGGCAGACTGATTTCTGTTTCTTCTTTTGGGAGGCATATTCTATAAATGAAAAGAGAGAAGAAGATTAGACTGAGAGTTGAATTAGAGCTCATGCTTACTGGCACGACATGAATACTGAAAGAAGGGGAATTGTTCCTAAAATATCTCATAGCCTCCTGCACATAAATGTGGCGCACAACACACCTATGTACAAGACTTTACTAGATGCGACTTTCAGACTTTCTAGGACTTTATTGAACCTTAGGCTTTAATACCAAGTTTGTAACGCCCCAAATCTAGTATCCGAAATGCTTCATGGTGCTCAAGACCCCGAAGGACCACAAGCTAACCCATGACTGATATATGTACCTGAATACTGCATAATATACTATATAAATGCAGAAATAAAGGCTAAAAGGCCATAGGTTCAAAACTGAGACATAGTATCTGATAAAATATAACATCTAGGTGGGGTATGAAATACCCAGAACAATTGAAATAACTGTTTAATCATGATAGTCTGAAAAACCTCTAACTGTCTGAATAAAGAGTTGATGGGATATGTCCCCAACTAACTCCAAATATTACAATAAACTAAGTACTGAAATAATAGAATAATGCTTATTTCTTCGAAGGATGAGGACTCATTGCTGCCTCTGACTGCTGAGTACTTGGATACTACTGATGCTCCGGAGCTCCTGCTTCTGAACCTATGGTATAAAACACCATAGTACAAATGCTTCAGTACATTTGAATGTACTGGTATGCAAGTGAGGTAGTTTGAATGCAAAGGATTCAAATTCATGAATAATTCTAACTGACTGAATAACATGAACGTGAAAATACATGCATAAATAAGTAACTGTAACTGAATTCGTGATAGTACTGACTACTAAGTCTGATTACTGATAACTGATATAACTAATACTGAGCTACTGTATCTGAAATCTAGGTTTTAATGGAACTAATTGAGTTCCGTACTGTTCTGAGTTGAATGTATCCGACAATCTTAAAATTCTGAAGAACTATCTGAGTTCTATTACTGAAACTGAGTCTGAAACTATAACTATGGGAAGTAGTCATCTAACTGATATGCCCCAAATAAAGCAATATAGTTAGGTTGGGGTCCAATCTGTAACCCTAATTGGAAGGGTGTCAATACCGCGCCACTGGTAAAGATAAACTGTGGGTGACCCTTATCTGTCAGTGTCCTAAAAGAGAATGGTGGGAACATCATCTAACAGTGTTTATCTACCTCACCATCCCTCATATGCCAGTGTTGATGTCTCAACCTATGCTGGCTACATAATTTTGGAAGGCAAGGATTATTTCTAAGGAACACACCCTCAACTGTCAGTGTGTGTCCTCATCCTTGGGTTCACTCGGTGCTAAATCCTACTCCCATATGAATAGACACTGAACATGATTAACTAAACTGAAATGAACTGAGTTCATTAAGTTCCATTGACTGACGGAATACTACTGAGATTACTGAAGTACTGAGATTTCTGAGATTACTGGGATTACTAAGATTACTGAGTTTTCTTGAGTCACACGACTGACTGAATTCTATTGAATATGGCTTGATTGAGGATATCATGAAAACATGACTCAGGCTCTAGACACACAACTAAATTATCGGGTATTAAATACCCCTAGGACTTGATAGCATAATATGTAAATCATGACACAAGCCTAAAAGCCTAATAATGGCATATACTCAAAATTTATTCATTAAGACATTTCAATTTGGGAAAAGTAGAGTCAATAATGATATCCTTATGACATGTAGGGTTAAATTTCGTGTTTAAGGCTGAACTAACATCATGGAAAAAGACCCATTTAACCCTGGATGCATCTTTTGATTTTTGTGAAAATTTCCCGACCTAGACCCCTGGCGCAACGCGGCGCTATCGTGCCATGTCATTAGAATTTGACAACTGGAAAATTGGACGACGGCGCGACACGGGAACATCGTAGAGCTTCACTAGATTTTGACAATTGGGATTTGGGAGCCCTCCGTGATGCGGTGAAATTGTGGAGTCTTACGGGAAATTGACGAATGTCATTTTGGCTTATGGCGCAACACGCCACTGACTGAGATGACGGTGTTTTATGATGGGGACTTGAAATAGTCATAACTTCTTTTCCGATTATCAAATTTGGGCGAATCTTATATCGATGAAAAACTTATTGGATTTCCCACATAACTAAAAGTGAAAATCTTGAAAATTCCCCATAGAATAAACATCATTTAATTTAGAAGCTAATACTTGACATTCTTGGGATGAAATTAGTTAGGAAACTTTAGGGTATTACAATTACATAACAGAGAAGAGTTGTAAGAAATACTTTAGGGTGAGGTTTGTAGATCCTACTTACCGGTGAATGGTGCGCGCATGTGCGATCAGAGCATCAGGTTGGTTTCAAATCCACAAGTACGTGAGAGAACATAGTTGTGGTGTGGATCATGTCATGGAAAAGCACAAGAATGTCACTGCGGAAGTCATTACCTTAATTATTTTAAAATTTTTCATCGACAACAACTGTCCAAGCCTGAAAGAGATCGAGATGATCGTATTTAGGGAGCTAAATTACAGGCCAGGCTATTGGAAGTATTGAATGACAGGCATCATTGTGAAGAACATAGTTCGAGGAACTCCTAAGCACGGATATGCAGTGCTGCCCACTTTTTCATATATTTTTTACGGCTTCAATCTCGGGTTGACAAATTTCCTCATGGTTGATAAGGATTTGAGAAAGTTTATGTACTAGTTTATGGTGTTTGGGGCTTCCATCCGTGGATATGCACACATGAGAAAAGTCATTGTCGTTGATGACACGCATTTGTCCGGCAAGTACGAGGGTGTGATTTTGTCCCTTGTCGCTCAACATACGCAGAAGCATATCTATCCCTTAGAGTATTGTATGGTGGATTAGGAGAATGATGCGTCGTAGGGATTCTTCTTCGAGAAGCTTAAGGCCATTGTCGTCGACTAACCAGAGTTGTGCGTTATCTCCGACAGACACGTAACCATATCCAACGGCCTCGCAAGGCATTATCTGCTTATGTATCATGGTGTTTGTATGAGGCATTTAGATAAAAATCTTTGAATGAATCACCATTGTGCAGATTATCTTCATTTGTACTACCATGCGGCCAGGGCATACACGTTGAAAGAATTTAACGACTACTTTAATGTCATTAAAGAAAAATGTCTCAGCGCAGCAACTTGCCTCGAGCATGACATTGGATTTGAAAAGTGGAGCCGAGTTCACTTGCTAGGAAATAGATTCAATGTCATGACCACAAACATCGCTGAGTCACTCAACACAATGTTGCTTGACAAAAGAGAGTATCCAGTGGCGGCCATCTTCAATGTAATTATACATAGGTTTGGCAAAATATTCAGGAAGGGGTATGCGGAGGTGAACAATTCAAGGACTACCTTCGTTCCCTAAGCCAAGAGAATCTTGAGAAAAAATATGACCGAGGGCGATATATTATATGTGAACAACATAAATAGAAGCACCGGAGAATTCACCGTGCTTGGTTGTGGTTCTTTCGCTAAAGTTAATTTATCAAAAAGGTCATGTTCTTGTAGGAAATTCGACTTGGTGAAATTGCCATGCGCTCATGCAATGAAAATGTTGCGTTTGAAGCACGAGGATGATTACAGTAGTAGCATTTACAACTACTCTTTGCTCATATATTTGAAAGAATCATACCTCCTTGCATACTTGGAACCAATTTGTGCAGTACCTCTAGAGTCGGAGTGAAGTGTAGCACAGGAGTATCTAGAAATGCAAGTTCTTCCACCTGATTTTGATCCCAAACTAGAGAAAGGGAAAGTTAGATGCGTTAAGGGTGTGTTGGAGTCTTTAAGGCCCAATAAAAGGAACAAGTGCTCCAAGTGCAAAAGACTAGGACATAAAAGAATAACATGCAACATTAATGTAGGATAATAAGATTGACATTGTAATTTTTTTTTGTCAAATGCACTGGACAATTTGTAATGTGTATTTTCAAAGGTAATGAACTGCAGTCAAAATCTACTACTTTTATTGTGCATTATCGATCCCAATTCATTTATTATATACTACGTACTAAATAGATTATATACTATAGTCATCAACTAGCCTCATAATATATAATAAATCTATGTTTGATCTACAGAGTAAATATTCAGTACGGAGTGTATAATAAATATTTTAAGTTGTCTATTGAACAAAATCTTTTCTTCGTACACTGAACATTTCAATGTAATAATGACATTTCGAAAAAGGCTTAGTTTTGAAAAGACCCCTCCCAATTTATTTATTAAATATTATGTACTAAATAGATTATACATGTTACTCATCGACTAGATTCATGATATATAATAAATCTGTGCGTGGTCTACAGAGTAAAAATTAAAATACGTAGTAAATAATACACCTTTCGAGTTGTCTATTAACGAAATTCTTTTCTTCGTACACTGAATATTTCGATGTAATAATGACCCTTCGGGAAAAGCGTCGTTTTGAAATGATTTGACTGTCGTAAATTTTCATTACCTATTCTCACACACCTTTTCACCTTCTCCCTGGTCTATTTAAAGAGGCTAGTCATCGATTGTAAATCCACTGTTACTACATCACTAAGCAAAAAAAGAAATAGAGAAAAAAATAGCAAGGAAAAGGTATTCTTTTCGTCCCATGCGCAGGATGATGACAACCCCTAACTTTGATTTGCTCCGACTAAGGAGCGACCTAAATTTTTTTTTTAGGATCTTGTCACTGATCAGCGGAGGCTGGACATGAAGCTTCAGTGGATGACCCATGTTCTTCGGGCCATAGACGAGAGGCTCCACTTTTACCCCATGACCTCAGCACCCCATACTTCCCCCTAGTCTAGTGTATTTTAGGAGAATTAGTTCATACGGAAGCTTTCATGGTGGTTCCATTTTGTAAATGAAAGCTTCCCTTTTTATCTTTTATGTTGGAATATTGTCCCAACATTAGTATATGTAAATGCAATGAATTTATAATGAAATGCAATGAACTTTATCTTCAGTATGTGTTTAATTTATGTACAACCAACTTCCTGTTTACTTTATCTTTTATTTATGTATAATTAACTTTATTTCTTTGGTGATGATTCATCAATACAATATGTTTGAACATTTCTAAGGATTGTTTCATTAAACGTAAGAAAGAAAATATTGAAGATATACTCAATGACACGAAATATATATTATATACTGATGTCATTATTGATGATTCAGTGTATAGACTTATTATCAATTTAATAGTATGTCTATTATCGACCTACACAAGGGTCTATGCTCAACTTACTGAATATATGAACAGTTTAAAAAATAACAAAAAATAAATTTAATTAAATAAAATTTAAGTATATCAATTAACACCACTCAAACATTGTAAAATAATTTAGATACATCAATTGTGCCAGAAAATCATTTTTGAACATGATCAAGTGTTATCTAAGGCACGCTATAGTCCTAGATCATTGATATGGGACTAAAAAGGAGAAAAATAAAATAAAATAAAATAAAAATAAAAATCATCCAAGCACTAAAGAACAACTACATATCATGACATGAGATTAGACGTGTGTAATGAGCTAAGGAAGAGTGATGATTGTCGCTTGTGGGTGTTCAATGGATAAATAATGTTTGAGAAGAAGAAGTCTTTCTCAGTGCAGACGCTTGTTCTGAGTAATTGATTGTTACTGTCATTTTCATCCCTTATACTCATTTGATCGAGTGTTTAATTATTTTTTACTCTCATATTATGATATTTAGTCACTTTAAATTTCATGAATGATGTTTATTTTATTTTATTTTATTTCTTATTTTTTTAATTTCATCTTACTTGTCAATAGACCTATGATAATATCTTACATATATTATAGATAATTATCTTTATCTATACCAGACTATATTTCTGGTACATTCTTTATGTTCTTCTCCTACTATTACTACCATGGTTCTTTCTTCTTCTTCTTCTTCTTCTTCTTTCTGTTCTTCCTCTACTGCTGCTATCTTCTCTCATTCTTCTTCTTCTTCTTTCTCTACTTCTTCTCCTGTTGCATTCTTTTCTTCTCATATTTTCTCTTCACCTTCTTCATTATTTTCTTCTTCACAAACAGATTTTTAATTTTTATCTTCTTCCCCCTGTCTGCCTTCATCACGATAATCATTCTTTACACCAGTTGATTCATCAGCTTTGTTTTATTTTTGACAAATAATTTTTTTTATTTTTTTCTTCTTCTTTTTCTTCATCGCCTTCATTCAGATTTTTCTTCTCTACAACAACTACATCATTAGAGATCAACACCTCATCAACATTGATTGAGGCCTGTTCCAAAACTGCTACCTGAAGGAGCACTTCTTTAATGTCATCGTCATTGCGGACAATCTTCACTGATGAATGCTAACTTTAGACTGTTAGCCCATATGTATTGGGCCTTTAGTTTATGGACCTTTAGGTTATTGGCTATGTATATATATAGCCTACTTTTGTTTTAGTTAGTTTTTATGCTTTTCAGATTATATTGTAAACCTTAGCCTTTCTTTCTTTCAATAAAGTTCTATTAACATGGTATCAAAGCTAGTTTGATCCATGTCCTTTGATTTGTTGGTTGAAGATTTTGTAGCAGGCACCTACTGCGCGGATCGAACTCCGCGGTGAGTTCGCTGGGGGGGTACGGGGGGCAGCGCGCCCCCGTCCGGGGTTCGGGGCGGAGCCCCGAATTTTGAGGTGCTGCTGTATTTGTTTGCTGTCTGGTATTGTTCGTCTTTCGTTCTTTTGCTTGCTGCCATTGTTGTTCGTTCGGAATTGTTCAACCTAGGGTTTTGCATCTTTTTGTTTTTTTGAATTGTTTGTGTGTTGCTGTGTTTACAATGACTGGAAAGGATGATTCTCTCCAGTCCATTAGTACTCAATTAGATGGTAAGAACTATGCCTATTGGAGTTATGTCATGAAGAATTTTCTTCGTGGGAAGAATATGTGGGGTTATATCACTGGAGTAAAACTAAGACCTATCGATGATAAAACTGAAAATTTTGATTTGTTGGTGGACTTATGGGAAACTAATAACTCCAAGATTATCACTTGGATCAACAATTCTGTAACTCAGTCAATTGGTATGCAATTGGCTAAGTATGACACAGCAAAGAAGGTCTGGGATCATTTGGAAAGACTGTACACTCAGTCTAATTTTGCTAAGCAGTACCAGTTGGAGTATGATATCCGTGCTCTTCAATAGCATGATCTCAGTATTCAAGATTTTTATGCTGCCATGTCGAATTTGTGGGATCAATTGGCACTTACTGAATCTGCAGAGTTAAAAGGTTTTGGGCCGTACATTGCTAGACTGGAAGAGCAACGCTTGGTTCAGTTTTTGATGGCACTACGTTCTGACTTTGAGGGCCTACGTGGAACAATCCTTCATCGATCTCCCCTCCCTACTGTTGATTCTGTGGTTCATGAACTGATTGCAGAGGAGACTCGTATCAAGTCTCAAGTGGATAAAGGGTCTAAAGTAACTACTACTCCTGTCGTGTTTGCTGCTTCAACTGATCAGTCTAGGCCACCACGTACTCAGACTCGACAATCTCCTAACGTTGCATTTGATGAGTGTGCATTCTGCAAACAGAAAAATCATTGGAAGGCTCAGTGTCCGTTGTTACTTAACAAGGTCAAACAGCCTCAATCTGGGCAGCAACAGAAATATGGGCAGCAAAAGTCTCCGTCACGCTCCTCTGGTGCTCCTCCATGGTCATCTCGTCCTCCACAGTTCGCTGCTGCTGCACCATCTGTAGATGTTGAGTCTGTTAGCACTATGCCACCTTCTGCGTTGGATCCCCAGGTTTTCGAACAGTTCAGACAGTTCTTCGTTTCTAATCCTACGGCCATGTCAGCATCTATGTCTCATTCGGGTTCAGTTTCTTCTAGTACCTCAGGTATTCCTTCCTCCTTGTGGATATTGGATTCTGGTGCGTCTCATCACATGTCCCCTCATTTGTCATCGTTTGGTTCTTTGTCACCCATTTCACCAATCTCTGTTATGTCCGCGAGTGCTGTACCTATGTCAGTCGAGGGTGTTGGTTCTGTTACTACCCCTCACGTTGTCCTCTCTGATGTTTATTACATTCCCAAACTTGCTTTAAATCTTGTTTCGGTCAGTCAGTTGTGTAAGGCTGGTAATTGGGTGTTTTTTTCTGATTCTGTTTGTGTTATACAGGACCAACACACTCAGAGGGTGATTGGGACCGGCCATAGGTTGGGGGAACTCTATGTCTTGGAGAATCTCAAATTGTCTGCAGTTGCTGCCTCTAGCATAGATTTATCTTCTTTTCGTTTGAGTCCTTTGTCTTTTCAGTTTTATCTTTGGCATTCCAGATTAGGACATGTGTCAGTTTCACGTTTACATTTTTTGGTCTCTAGTGGTGCTTTAGGTCATGTGAACACTAGTGATATTTCAGATTGTAGTGGTTGTAAACTGGCAAAATTTTCTGCCTTACCGTTTAATAAAAGTGTGTCTTATTCTGTTGCTCCTTTTGATATTATTCATTCTGATATATGGGGACCAGCGCCAGTATCCACTAAGGGTGGATCGACCTATTATGTTTCGTTTATAGATGACTATACTCGTTATACCTGGGTGTATCTTATGAAACGCAGATCTGATTTCTTTGGCATTTACAACAACTTTAGAGCCCTTGTTAAAACACAACATTCGGCTGTGATAAAGTGTTTCAGGTGTGACTTAGGGGGTGAATATACCTCTAATGACTTCACTCAGTTACTTGCCTCTGATGGTACCATACACCAGTCATCGTGTACCGACACTCCTGAGCAGAACGGTCTGGCAGAAAGAAAACATCGTCATATTGTTGAGACAGCACGCTCTTTACTTTTGTCTGCAGAGGTTCCTAGTATTTTTTGGGGAGAAGCAGTCCTAACTGCTGTATATGTGATTAATCGTATTCCTACTGCATTGACTTCAGGGATGTCTCCGTTTGAGAAACTATATGGTCACCCGCCGAATTATTCTGCATTACGAGTTTTTGGATGTACTTGCTTTGTTCTTCGTCCTCATGTTGAACGAAATAAGTTAGGGTCAAAATCAGCTATATGTGTGTTTTTGGGGTATGGTATTGGACAAAAAGGATATCGTTGCTATGATCCTGTAAGTCAGAAATTATATGTTTCACGACATGTCACTTTTTTGGAACATATTCCTTTTTATTCCATTCCAGCTAAAACCCATGATGTGACAAAGTCAGATATTCGGCTTATTGATCCCTTTGGGATTGACATAGAGGTTCCAGTTCCGGATCCATCCATGCCTTCTGGTGTGCCACCTGATAGTGCTTCAGCCTCGCCTGTGCCTGAGTCTGCTCCTTCGACTGTTGAGACTGGAGACCCACCACCTCTGAGGAGGTCTACTCGACCTTGTAAGTCCACCAAACTGCCAGATTTTTCCTATTCTACATATTCAGCCTCATTTGCTTCCTTTATTGCAAACATACATCATTTGTCTGAACCTGAGTCGTATAGAGAGGCTGTGTCTGATCCTCTTTGGCAGAATGCTATGGCTGAGGAACTTGCTGCTCTTCATCATACACATACATGGGATTTGGTTACTCTCCCACCTGGTAAGCATGCGATTGGTTGTCGATGGGTGTATAAGATAAAAACAAAATCTGATGGGTCTGTTGAGCGATACAAGGCAAGACTTGTGGCAAAAGGGTACTCACAACAATATGGTATGGATTATGAGGAGACTTTTTCCCCCGTAGCAAAGATGACGACTGTTCGCACTATGATTGCTGTTGCATCCGTTCGACAGTGGAAGATATTTCAGATGGATGTCAAGAATGCTTTTCTGAATGGTGATCTCCACGAGGAAGTTTATATGACTCCTCCCCCAGGTATTGACCACCAGCCAGGTGAAGTTTGTCGGCTTCGAAAAGCTTTATACGGTCTCAAACAAGCCCCTCGTGCTTGGTTTGAGAAATTCTCCACTGTTATTACTTCCCTTGGATTTGTCCCGAGTAACCATGATTCAGCATTGTTTGTTAGATGTACAAGTGCAGGGCGAATTCTATTGTCCTTATATGTAGATGATATGATTATTACTGGTGATGATCATAGTGGTATTGAGTTATTGAAGCATGATTTGGCTCATCGATTTGCAATGAAGGACTTGGGCTTGCTGCGTTATTTTCTGGGTATTGAGGTGGCTCAGTCTAAGAAAGGGTATCTTCTTTCTCAGACTAAGTATATATCTGACTTGTTTACACGGGCGCGTCTTTCTGACAACAGGACTGTAGATACTCCCCTTGAAACCAATGCACGTTACTCTCCTAGTGATGGTGTTCCATTATCAGATCCGAGTCTTTATCGGACTATTGTGGGTAGTTTGGTTTATCTTACGGTTACTCGTCCAGATATAGCACATGCAGTTCATGTTGTTAGCCAGTTTGTTACTGCTCCTACTTCTGTTCACTGGGGAGCTGTACTTCGTATTCTAAGGTATCTTCGTGGCACTCAGTTTCAGAATCTCTTGTTTCCCTCGACGTCATCTCTCGAGTTGCGAGCCTATAGTGATGCTGATTGGGATGGAGATCGCAATGATCGTAAATCCACCACTGGTTTTTGTGTGTTTCTTGGAGACTCTTTAATCTCGTGGAAGAGCAAGAAACAAGATGTTGTCTCTAGATCTTCCACGGAGGCTGAGTATCGTGCTATGGCTGTGACTACATGTGAGATTATTTGGTTACGTTGGCTTCTTGCAGATATGGGGGTTCACATTTCTATGCCTACTCCCCTGCATTGTGATAACAAAAGTGCGGTACAAATTGCAAAGAATTCTGTCTTCCATGAGCGTACGAAGCACATTGAGATTGATTGTCACTTCACCCGTCATCATTTACAGCTCGGGACCATATCGCTTCCTTTTGTTCCATCGTCTTTGCAGATTGCTGACCTTTTTACGAAGGCTCAGTCGGCGTCTCGATTTCGTTTTTTGTGTGACAAACTCTCAATGCTTATTGCTGTTGCATTGTGAGTTTGAGGGGGGATGTTAGCCCATATGTATTGGGCCTTTAGTTTATGGACCTTTAGGTTATTGGCTATGTATATATATAGCCTACTTTTGTTTTAGTTAGTTTTTATGCTTTTCAGATTATATTGTAAACCTTAGCCTTTCTTTCTTTCAATAAAGTTCTATTAACATAGACCTGCACACCTGCATTTACAAGTATTTACCATTTATAATAAACTATGCTATCAGTTAATGAAGAATGATATAGATTCTATTATAAGTAAAATGGATTATATAAAATATGCAACTTCTATAATATACAGAGGAGATATTTGTCTTCAGCTTCTTCTTTCTTCTTCTGCTTCTCATTTTCTGCTCTTCTTAGCCTCTCTTCTTTTACAAAATCAACAATATCCTTCATCGCCTCCTCCAGCCTAAACACGCTTTCTTTCAAAATTCTTATCATTGATGTTTTTCCCGATACTCTCAACTTACTTGTATCCACATCGTGAGTGACAAGACTTGAAACAAGATTTCTACCCAAATCTCGGTCATCATACTCGTCTTCACCATTCTCCGATCAGCTGATGACAGTCACACCCTCCAGATGGGCTTTCAAGCCATCGATGAATGTGTCATTTGCCTCGTCCATGAATGCTTTGAACTTTTTCATATATTGCTGCTTCATTTTACGAACTATGAGAATGAGAAATGGGTGCACTCTTTACAGATTAATAGGCAAATGTAATTGTTAAGCAACACAATATTGTTAAAAATATTCTTCAAAAAAATAGTTTCATACCTTTGTGCTCTATCCATTCAAATATGGTTCACCTTCGATTAGTTTATCTCCTTTTGAGGTGTGTCATTTGAGCAGTCGAGAAATGACAGCGGGTCTTCTATTGATTTACCATTTTCCCTGTTGAGCTCGAAAAAGGCTTCGTATATTCAAATCTATGATCAAAAGAACAAACAAAAATATATAAATCAGTCAGTATAGTATAGACACCACAAATAAATTACAGTATAGGATAAACTACTTCAATGGTTTATACTCACTAACAGAAATGTCCAGGAAAATTCATAGAGCGCATACAATGAAACTCCCTTTATCACATATGTATTTTTTTGCTTGGTGAAGTCTATCCGCTTCTTTAGATAGTCTAAAGTCAAGGTGAATGACTCCTTACCCAAGGGTATCTCTCAAAGAAGTTCAAGTTATCCACCATCTTGATGATGTTTATGTCCACAGTTTTAGATAAGTCGCGTGGAAGCAATATGCAGTGCATGAATCAAACTAAGAAACATTTGAACTTTTTCTCCTTGTCCAGTCTCCTACCTCTAATAAGCTTCAATAATCTCTTGGCATTTACACTTCTCTTTTTTGTAATTCTTTTGAAAAAAGCTTTATCCTCCTCCATCTCTTTGACATATTTTGAGTTACGGGGACAATGCCCACAGTTTAAATTCGTGATTAGCGCAAACTTCTTCAGAACAAAACATATAGGCCTATCGTTTGATGCAGAACCACATTTCATGCAACATGTTGTCCTGTTGAACTCGACGAAGAAGTGTATAGTGGACAAGTTGTCCATTGAACTTCATATGTTCTGGTAAGTCCCACAAACAATCAAAACAGGAATTCTTAAACCTCGACTTCAGACGTTGATTAACCACGACTTGTTTGAATTCATAAAATATTTTCAAATGAGACATAATGGATAACTTAACCGAAAATGATCCAACATCATCTATGATTATGGAGAGGTCGTACCTCTAAGACGAAATAAACCTTGCACAGTGAGGCAAGATCAATGCTTCCTCATCGATCCTATGCTCAATTTCAATTTCCTCCTGCTCATCTCTATTCGAAGCTTGAATAGCTTTGTCGCTGCAATTTCTATCCTCCGATTCATCGACTACTCATTTTTTCTTTTCTCGGATCTTTCAAATTCTACAGCCTTGCGTTTATTACCTCTAGCCATTTTTTATGATCTACGTACACAAAATAAGATTTCTCAACTATAACAACAAAATCAATAGCTAATCGACCTAACAGTCTATTAACATGACAACAACTCTAGCAGACCAATTGCCTATTAACAGCACAACATTACTATATAATCAAACCATCACCCACAAGAACATGCATCTAAAACTTCATTATATCGAAGAAAAACTAGAAGGAACCTAGATTTTTAGCATGCTGAACGAGGAAATTTGAAAAAAAAAAATCACAGTGCAATCGTCGAGGGAAATTATAATCCATCAAAAACAACGTACAATCAAACAAATATCAAAAACACAAATTTTTAGTAAAATCAAGCCCCGTTTTTTTAAAAAAAAAATAATTTTTTCTGTCTAAATCAAACAAATATCTAATCAACCCAACGGTCTATTAACAGAACAAGAACAACATATGATTCAAACCAAGGAATCCCCAACAAGAACATGCATCTACAGCATCAGCACCATTAGATTGAAGAAAAAATAGATTTCTTGGCACATTGGTTGATGAAATTAGAGAAAAAATTTCACCGCGCAATCGGCAAGGATAATCGATATCCATCAACAATCAAATGAATACCAACTAAAAACAAAGAATTTCAGTCAAAACAACCCCTGTTTTTCAAAAAAAAATTAAATTTTTTCTCCCAAAGCAACTAAATCGACACAAACTAAAACAACAAAAAACGAAACAAAAACCCATCAATATGGAGCACAAATTACTCGGGACATGAATATAAATTACCTGAAGTTAAAGATCGAAGTTCTTAAAGATTTACATAAGGTACAAATCAAAAATGGTGAATGGATGCAAAAGTAGCGGGAGAGACTATGAGAGAGAAAAAAGTTTTGGTATTTAATAAAAAAACGGGGCGTGAAAAGTATTTTAAAAAGACTTAAGAGGTGCCGAAAACTTTTTCGTTTTTACACTTTAATCCACACCTCACCCTTTTCTCCCAAACCCTAAAAAATTAAATGAAAAAAATAATAATATCTATTTCTCCAATTAAGTTTTGAGAATGTCTTTTTTACTAAATCTTCTCATCTAACTAGCTAATTAACCAATCATGTCACACCTCCTATTCATTACATTTCTACTTCATAAAGACCGGGATATAATTTATATATATTCTTTCCTTCTCAAATTCTATTTATAAGATTACAAAGAATATGTTGTTGTTATTATTATTTAATCATTATGTTTAGAAAGAAAAATAGCCCTGTGCTAGATTAGATCCTTTTATTGACCCCCCACAAAGAAATGAAAAGGATCATATTCGATAAAATAATTCCATTTGACATGTTTGGGCGGCTTAATTGCTTCTCAAAATAATACAACTAAATTAGTTAAGAGTACAAAATATGCTGCTAAACGAAGTTCCTCTTGTGTCAAAGTTTCTAACGTTATTATTTGAAGCAATAATTTTATTATGAAATGGATAATTCAAGTATGCTGTCTTAAAATTAGTTTTAAATACTGATCAAGTGATCATGGATTAAAAAGTATTGGATACAAACAAACAAACACATGTGAAGAGATTAAATTATAATTCATTAACTTAAATTATACTCTTTTAAATTCAATGAATTCATATAATATAATTGATCAAATCGCCTAAATGGGGTTTCCTTATCTTCCTCATCTATTATCGCAATAAAAAATTATTTTGAGTGTCAGTAAATTACTAGCGCATGTATAAGGACGAGGCGTGCGGCCATCAACTTATTAGTAACAAGAGAAAAAGCATATCATGTTACGATAAAATTTATTTTGAAGTGTAAGCAAATCATTATTGCTTGTTTTAAAAACTAAATTTTTAATTTTTAGCGTCTCAAAATGTATTTTAATTAAGATAACCTATTTTTTGAGTGGAATCTAATCCGTTTATAGTTAAACAAGCCTTTGATTGGTCTAATGAATGAAAGTTCTTTTTTAAGCATCTTTTACATTGTAAGTAAAAATGAACCTTTGTAGCATTGAGGAAGCTCTTACGTTTCTGTTTAAAGCTAAGCTTTTCACATCCAAGTTAAAAAATTTGTACCTGAAATAAGAATAATGCAAATTCAGAAAAATAATCTCAACTTTCCAAAAGATAAAGATGTAAAGGGAAAAAAACAATCTATTTATTAAACATTAAAAAAAAAAAAAAAAAAGAATTTTTTTTTTTTTTTTTAATAAAATAATTCCTTTTGACAATTTGGGGGAGCTTGATTGCTTCTCAAACTAGTTAAGAGTATAAAATAGGCTACTAAATTAATTTTTGCATCCAGCTGCCCTTTAATTTGTTAATATTATTATTCAAGCAACAATAATTTAATTAATAAATTGATGATTGAAGTAGGCAGGCTTAATTTTCAAATACTGGTGAAAAGTATTATTGAATACAACCGAAAACATGTGAATCTATAACATAATTAAAGGCATTGAAAATTGCCAGAAAATTAAGGCATAGAAGATGAAGAATCTTAGTCACTTTCTTTTTTCTTCAATAAATTTAAATCTATTAACTTAAAGCTATAGTCTTTTTGAATTTTATGATCATACAATAATTTATAGATTTGGGTTACATGGGGGTTTCTTATCCTCCTCAACCACCCTATCCAAATGACACCTCCACCTCCCACCCCATCGGGGGAGAATGTATGGGAGGGGATGATATTCACCCGAACTTTCTCGATAAAAAATTACATTGAATATTTAGGTGATTTTTTTTTCAAGAAAATGTATATATAAAGATTTTGAAACTCTTAAGCACAAGACTAGAAGTTATTTTAGCAGTTGAGGAGGTTCAATATTTATCTTAAAGTTCTAAATTCAAACAATAAGCACTATATTTTATATTTTGAACCCTCTACCTGAAAATTATGAATCCGCCGCTACAACCACACACACCCAAACTTCCTTTTTGACTAACTTTGACATATATATGGTTTAATACTATAATATGGATATCATTTGATTCGTTTTTCAGTATAGAGTAGTGTCTATTCGTTTATCAAGTCTAGTTGGGGATGAAGGGGTAAATTGGTCTTTGCAATCTCATTTCACCTAACATATTGTGAAACATATTTAAGTCACATTTTATCTAGTTTTTGGTCGGTACAGGGTGCTCAATCTACTAGTGAAAAAAATATCTCGATTACTCTCTTGTTTCGTTTAATTTGATCCTTATTGACCTGACATATTTTTATGTATTTTACAAAATTAACTTTATTAACGATACATTAAAATTCTAATTTTACTGTTACTACTTTATGTAAGTATTTAATATCGGGGGTAGAAAGGAAAAACTACACATAAAATTCTTTTGATTTTATAAATTGGACAAGTAATTTTCAATTGTTTTCAGTAAGAGTGTCAAGTAAAATAAAATGGAGTGAGTAAAGTAAATCAAAATCTTGATAAAAGATATTTTGGGAAGAAATTGAAGCCACAATTTTATGATATCAAGAAGACAAGAAATATGATAATTGATATGGTACGTACATGAGGACAAAGAAGAAATTTGATGAATTGAAAGAGGGTGACAAGGCAATGACAAGGACCATCCAGAAAATAAAAAAGCTTCATGTACCTAGCGTTCAGAGGAATGGTCTTGATAACTTATTGACTTATAAACTAAAAATCTGGATTTCTAACTTAGTTTTTTTAGGGCGTTAAAGGGCATGGTTGAGTGGTTGGGAGGTAGATCTCCCATATGGGAGACTTGAAATCGAATTCAGCATTCGCTTGCCGCTCAACTATGAGCTCGTCACATGAGGCTTGCGTAGTGTGGTTTACGAGCTATTGCACAGTGAACAAATTACCACAAAGTACCTACAAGCACCTAAAATAAGTCCATCCAAATATCCTCCTTACCTATTCATGTACAATATTTGGTATCCTAGCTTCATGTCAAAACTCATTTTCTATTACAAAAACCTCACCATTTCCACGACAGAATCGATTTTCTTGTCTGATACATTTAGACATGCTTCTTTCTTGATCAAGAAGGTCCAATCAACCACATTAAGATGAAGATCAATGTATGTCATCCAATTCTCAACAGGGTATTAGGTACGGTTCAGACGAATCCAGTAGGTTTTGTCTTTACGTCCTGTGTTTGTATTAGGAAATCCATGAAAC
Organism: Capsicum annuum; assembly: GCF_002878395.1. Lineage (NCBI taxonomy): Eukaryota > Viridiplantae > Streptophyta > Magnoliopsida > Solanales > Solanaceae > Capsicum > Capsicum annuum. Next base: position 202,867,790 of record NC_061117.1, read on the forward strand.
TATGTACGCATATGTATAAATTGCAAGCCCAGTAACTAAAACAAGCTATGAGTTCAATGACAAGTTCAGAATCCGTAAAATTCAAATCTTTGGCTGATGAACTTCTCAGGATAGTTCTCGCTATGAATATGGAGAGAATCCTTAAAACAGTGAGCATTAGGATTACAAAAATTGGATATACAATAAGAATGTTTAAGAAATGTAGTATGAGCATCATATTGTGAGCCATAACCAAATGCAAAAAGTCAGGATTTTACACACAAACAAATACTGATTAACTCTGGAGTTCAATGTCCGAGGTTTCTGAAACCTTGTCAAAATTCGCGAAAAGAGAGTAGGAAATTATCTTTTCCTCCAACTTCTCTAGTCAGAATGTTGAATTAGTTTCAAGTAACTTTCGATTATTTTTTCTTCTGAGAGATCAGTATAGTATCCCTTTCCGACAGCAATACCCTCTTCCCTAGCAAGCCGCTCAACTTCAGGCTGCACTTGGTCACCACCAATCCTAGATGGTTCCAGTAAGTTACAAGCAACCTCAATTGTGCCACCTCCATGAGTTAGTGCCATGGACTGCACTGATGGAAGTCCACCTCCTCTTCCGCTGACTCTCTTTGCAATTTTACGAACAATGGATATGTCATTGGTGAAGACTGGAATGTTATAGTTGTCAACCCACCGGGTAGCCCCAATTGTAATGATGCCTTTTCCTCGAGTTGCTTGAGCAGGACCCTCGTCTGGCTTTAGTTGCAGGGTCTCCAATTCTGTCCCACCTATCCACTGGTTCTCACTTGCATTAGGACGGAAATATCCCAACTCCCTTCTGATCGAATCAAGCGACCTTCCCTCTTGATGCGCTGCTCCATATAGGAAGGTTGGGACTGCAGTCTACGTTGAATACCACTTAGTTACATTAAAATGAATAGCATTAACAACATTTACAATGCAAGGCACATGTTCATCCTATTACTGCGAGATGGATTTATTGAATGCAATGAAGACATAAGAGTTATTAGTTTCAAAGACCTAAAATAGACCTTAATTGAAGGCTATGACGGCAGGTATTAGAGGTTATTTCAACAATTTCGTAACGTCTTGCTTAATATCAGCTCTTCTACAGGAGATAAAAAAAATAAAAGATTGCCTTAAACAAATTCTGTGGAATAATTTTATCCACCGAAGATGGTCAGAGTACCTTGTCTAGTAGATCTCAAGTTTATGATATTATATGGCACTTTACTAAAGGCTACAACTAAAGATATTAGTGGTTACTTCTACAATTTAGAAAACCCTTGCTTGATATAAATCTTTCCACGAGTATAAAAAAAGGAAAAATCTTGTGATAAGCCTATCGACTTAGTTGAAGTTGCAATAAGGGCACTAATGATGGGACACCTCCAAAGAACCATACATACCAGATATGCTTGCCTCACACTAGTCAAAACAACATTTTAAAGGGAAGTTAACGGGAAAGACAGATTAAGCTCCTGGAAATAGGTGCACAATAGAAGCCTATTGTGCAAATGGCTATGGAGATTCAACCATGACATTCATTCCCTCTGGGTAGCTGTTATATGTTCAAAATATGGCGTACTCTACTCAACCCTTTCCTTATCAAAATCTCTTCTACTCCAATTGGTATTGTGATTTGGAAACATATCAGGGAATTATGGGACAGGTTTCGTGAGAATACAGCTCTACAAATGGGTGATGGCGGTAAAATCAGCTTCTGGCATGATATCGGCACGGAACACTCCCCTCATGGTTGACTTTTCAGATTTATACACTATTGCTATCAACAAATCTGCAATGATTGCTGAATGCAGGTCTGAGGCAGGGATGGTGCATCACTTCTTGGAGGAACCTAAATGATTGGGAGATAAGACAGTTACCTTCAGTTATTGGATTCCATGTACAGCACACCACCTGCCACTTTACCTTCAGATTGCATCAAATGGGAAGGTCACTCTCTAAAGGCTGTTTCACATTGAGAAGCTGCTAGTCTATTCTTGACTGCTAGACACCCCATACCTCTAACTAGCCCCGGAAATGGATTAGGAAAGGGAGGGCTCCTTAAAAAGTAAACGAAGCTTGTCTTACTCAATGCAACCTTCAGAGAAAAGGAATGCAGTTATGTACCAGATGTGCTATGCGAAGGACACAATGAGGACAGCAACCACTTCTTCCTCCAATGTAAATTCTCCTCTCAAATCTGGGATTTTCATTCTCAATATTTTGGGTCTTAAGTGGTATATGCCCAAGAAAGCACTACTGTTCTTGTAAGGATAGTCCAGAAAGATATTCATAGGTCCTCTCTACCCAATCGGAATACTTTACCAGCTTCTGAATAGTGGATCTTATGGCAAGAAAGGAATGCAAGACTGTTTGAGGACAAGAAAGATACTGTCAGTAATGTCAAAGTAGATGCTTATTTTTCCTTGGATTTTTGTGTAATATGGCAAATACTAATGTTTTTATCCTGATGCCAATATAGATATCCTTAACACCTTATACAACCTATAGGTTCTGGTTTTTGGTTGTAACTTTCACACAGCAAGCAAGTTCTTCTTGCTGGTTATCTATATTAAAGTTCCTTACTGTCTACTGATAAAAAAAACTACGGGAAATTTGATTTATACAAAGTGATTATATTAATCTATCCTATTACTCTTTGAAAAGGCACTTTAAGTACAAGATTATCTTATGAATGAAGGTCCACACGAAGGTAGTGAAGCAACTTCATTGCATCCTATGGACAAATAACCAATGCAAGTATTGTTGTTCACTTAAAGCAGAATAACCAGCTGTAGAGCATCAACCACCAAATATTCCACCTAAAACATTGCAGTGGTAGCTTTTTTTCTCGTGTATCTCTTCCAAATGTAAGAACAATATACCACGACAAGCTGATTTCTAGTCAGTTGATTTCACTTAGGCCTTCTCTATTCAGTGCTGTAAAACTTATCTTTAATTTATCTATGACTTTCTGCCTTCCAAACTCCTCTGTAATTTGTCATTTTTGTGTTAGAATTGCCATCCCTTTTAGCAGCCTTTAGAAAACTTAGTTAATGTTGGACCACAAAATAGTGAATTTGTGACCAATGCAACTCCTAATGTGGAACAAATGGCCATCTCTTCCTCCTTCTATCTTTATACGATTGAACAATGAAACAGCATGGACGAAACACGATCAATGCCTCTATTATATCAACATTTAGTAATTAAAGAAAAACACAAGCCTTAAAATTGACTATGGTTCTTCCATGGTTTCAACTCCAAACACAACAAGCACTAATTAATCCACGCTCCATATCATATTATCCACATACTTTTGCTAACTTTTTTACCAATATTATGAAGGTTTAAAGAAGGAGAAATATTGGTTACAAGTTACAACTTAGAACAAGAGAGGGAAATGCATCAACTACAGTTAAGTATCCATATAATTGATCTTCTTGTTGATGCAAAAAACCAAGACTCAAATCTTTTTTAGCAGCAATTGCACTTCCAGGGGGCATATGTCCAGTCGGACTATAAAATATTCGCAAGACTCAGAATATTTCGACCAACTTCAAACGCCAAAAGTAATTTTTTTAAAACCATGATGTCTGGGTCAGCTTGCACTCTCGACTAATTCTTGCTATCTCTCACCAGCACAGCTGCACTGGTACAGACTAATTAAGTCTACCAAGCTAGACGGATGGAAAGAAATCATGTTCTTGCTAAATTTGAACCTAATATCTCATAATTCTTCATTGACCTGTTGGACATAACCTTGGATGCCATACAATTAATATTTCTACTAATGCAAAAAACAAGATTCAATCTTTCTAGCTGCAATACAAACATCCAATTAGGTTATCTATTGATGCAAAAAGCCAAGATTCAATCTTTTGTAGCTGCAATATCACTTACTCCCTCTATCACTTTTACTTGTTCACTATACTAAAAAGAGATTTTCATTTTTACTTGTCTAGTTTGGAAAACAAACAACAACAACAAACCTAGTACATTCCCACTTAGTGGGGGCTGGGGAGGGTAAGTGGACGTGGTCCATACCACTACCTCATAGTTAAGAAAGAGAGGCTATTTCCGATAGACCCTCGGCTCAAGACAAAAAAAGACATAGTATAGGAACACGAAAAAGTAGGTATTTGCACAACAAATCTATAATACATTAAAAGTGTGAAGACCTTCAGAAAAGTGATTTGAACTTTTTACCCTTCATTAAAAGACTCTTCTTTAGACAAAACTATCTTTTCACTATTTTTTAATTTATTATTTAATTATTTTTTAATTATATTAATTAAACTTTCTAAAATATATGGTAAGAGAATTAATTAATATTTTTCTTTCTACTAGACTTCCTAAAATATATGAGACTCAAAAATTAATTAATATTGAATCCTAAAATATATGGGTGAAAATCAAGAGTTCTAAAATATAAAAAAATATATTTTTTGAAGAAACAAAACTACCATAAAAGTTGTTATTATGTTGTACGTAAATTGCATGAACTTGGTAAGCTATTATTATTATTATTTTATTGAAAAACTATGATTATTTTTGGAAAAAAAAAGTTGTCTACTCTATTAAAAAAATTTCCATACAATTATAGGCACAACAATATATATAAACACTAACATAAATTCTATAGGAATCAAATGCCAATTTTTATTTATGAGTTCCTTTTGTTTATGTGTTCAATCTTAAACTTGAATTTATATTTTATAGGATCACGCTTTTTTTTTTTTTTGATCTATAGGAATCGAATGCCAATTTTTATTTATGAATTTCTTTTGTTGATGTGTTCAATCTCAAACTTGAATTTATATTTTATAGGATCACGCTTTTTTTTAATTTTATTTTATTGGAAACAAACACCAAGTTGTTGAAATTATTGATATCCAAGGTATTCCTATTTAGAAGGAATTTTCTCAATTAGCAGTTATCTATCAATAATACATGATAATTTATTATTGTTAATATCAGAACATACTAACACTTTAAAAAACATAACGTAAATCACAAATATATTTATCTCTATAATCATTGATACTATCAATAATTAATTGATGATAAAATTCTATACCTAAACATGTTTTTTTTTCCTAACTCTCAACTTCTTCACTGTTTTTATCAATATAATAGAATTCAACATATGTGTATATATATATTTTTTCTTTGTTTTCATTCAAAATCATTCTGTAGGATCAAAATTTTCGCTCAGACAAGAATTAGTTGGATCAAAATCGAAGCTTTGTGATCACTATTATATTTTTTTTATAGTTTACAGGTCGTAAATGAATGTCGATTGGCTTTGAAGAATTTTTTGTGTAAAGGTTCGGTTTGATTGTATTATTTTGATATCTTTATTATCTTATTGTTTTATTTTAATTTACAGATGTTAGATGAATGTGGGTCGACTTGAATTTTTTTAGGTAAAGGTTAGATTTAATTGTATTATCGTAATATCTCTATTAGTTTGTTATATTGTAGTAGTTTACAGTTCGTAGATGAATTTCGATCGGTTTTGAGAAATTTTTGTATGTAAAATTTAAGTTTAATTGTATTGTTTTGTTTTGATATCACTTTTATCATATTATTTCGTTGCAATTTACAGGTGATAGATAAATGTTAATCAGCTTTGATAAATTTTTTTTATGTAAAAGTTAGGTTTAGTTGTATTATTTTGATATCTCTATTATCGTATTATTTTGTTATTGTTTATAGGTGGTAGATGAGTGTCAGATGACTTTGAGAAAAATTGTGTGTAAAGATTAGATTTAATTGTATTATTTTGATGTCTCATTGTATTGTTTTGTTGCAATTTACACATAGTAGATGAATGTCGATTGACTTTTAAAAATATTTTGGGTAAAGATTAGATTTAATAAATAAATTCTCCATCTTTACATACTCAAAAGATGTTAAATTTAATTATTATATTCATCTTTATTATTTAAATAAATATTTCATTTAATGTAAGGTTTGAACTCATTAAAGTGAGCTACACGCACAATGCGCGTACACCTAAACTAGTAATAACATAAACAAGAGTACCACAAAGTAATACTACACACGATCTTTCCGAGACAACAAACACCACCCACACTCTAAAGCGAGCCTAGCTCTATGATTGCTAGCATGGATAACAAACAAAGTACTCCTACCTACTAGTAGCAAGGACACACTCCTTCCTACTATTCTTTTATCCTAATTCGCATCTTCCCCTTCTTCCTATCTAGGGTCATGTCGTTGGTAAGCTGAAGCTGCTCCACATCATGTATAATCACCTCCCGCCTTTGTTTCTTCGGCCTACCACTACCTCGCTTGAATCCATCCATACCTAACCTCTCACACCTCGGTACAAGAGCATCTGTGCCCCTCCTCATCACATGCCCGAACCATCTCAACCTCGCTTCCCCCATCTTGACATCCACCAAAGTCACTCCCACCTTATCTCGAATAATCTCATCTCTAATTTTGTCATTTATATTAAACTCATAGATCCATCGTAGCACCCTCATCTCCCTCACCTTCATCTTTTGGATGTAAGAGTTCTTGACTAGTTAGCACTCAGCCCCATCCAACATAGCTAGTCTAATAGCCACTTTTTTTATCTTGCCTTAAGTTTAAGAGACACTTTCTTATCACATAAGACTCGGGATGCAAGCCCCATTCCATCCACCCTGCACTAATACGATGACATCCTCGTCAATCTGTCCATTTTCATGGATCATAGACCCAAGATATTTGAAACCCTCTCTCCTTTGGATGACTTGAGTATCAAGTTTTACTACCGTATCAACCTCATATATCACCTCACCTAATTTGCACTCCAAATATTTTGTTTTGGGCCCGCTCAACCTACACCCATTAGACTCTAGGGTTTGTCTCCAAATTTCCAACTTAATTAACTCCACCATGGGTCTTGTCAATCAAAACAACATCATCTGCAAATAGCATATACCAAAGCACCTCACCTTGAATTTTCCACATCAATACACCCATCATCAATGTAAATAAAAACAGGCCAAGAATCGATCCCTGATGTCACCTCATCAGAGGAGAAAGTGCTCCTAGTCTCCTCCCACGGTTCTTACACGAGTCTTGGCTCCATCATACACGTCGTTAGTTACCCTAGTATACGCTATAGGTTCACCTCTAGCCTCCAAGCACCTCCAAAGAACCTCCCTAGGGACCCTGTAATAAGTTGAGAAAGTACTCCTAGTCTCCTCTCACGGTTCTTACACGAGTCTTGGCTCCACCATACATATCCTTAGTTGCCCTAGTATATGCTACAGGTACACCTCTAGCCTCCAAGCACCTCCAAAGAACTTCCATAGGGCCCTGTAATAAGCCTTTTTCTAATCGATAAACATCATGTGCAAGTCCTTCTTCCTCTCCCTATATACTGCTCCACAGTCTCCTTATGAGATGGATGGCCTCTGTAGTCGAGCGCATGAATCCGGACTGATTCTCAGAAATAGACATGATCCTTTTAACCTTGTTATTTATCAGTTCCTAGTTTAACCTAGTTATTACTATAGTCATTTCTCAATACATATCCCAAAGCACCGAAGTTATTATATTCAAAGGTGATATTGTTAAATTCTCATTCTATTTGTTGCATCTTAAGCAGTGTGCCAAGTCAATACTAGACAAACAAAATTGGACAGGGGAATATAAGGTGGACAGAGTTAGTACATGTTAATTTAGTCGAGTTGCACACAAACTAGTTACAATACCATCATTATAACAAAAAAACATTTATAAGAGGTGCAGTACTATGAAACTAGTTAAGGTGCACACAATAAAGGGTGTATCACCAAAATAATACTCCCTCCGTTCACGCATACTATTCATTATTCCAAAAATAAATTTATACTTTTACTCATCACTTTTAACATATCAAGAAAAGACAATTACTTTTTTAAGGTTTCACACTCAACATTAATTACTTATTCCAAAAATCATTCCTCACCACCTAAGAATATACATCAATTACTATTAACATTATGGTAAAATATTCATATTAATATTATTTTGTAAGGAGCATACAAAGTGCAAAATGGACAAGTAAAAATAAATAGAGGGGGTAAAAGACAAACCTTGAAGATTAGAACCAACTTCAAATGCCAAAGACTTAGCAGTATCAGCAATCAAATCCAAAGAAGTTCCACTCAAGGGATGAAAACAAATATGGTCCACAACACCAAGCCTAGGATGAGTCCCACAATGTTCTTGAAAATCAATTTTCTCAAATGCAACTTTAACCATAGCAAAAGATGCATTCTTTAAATTGGTAGAAAATTTGGAAACAAGTGTGTAACCAACTCTGTTGTAAATCTCATCTTCAAACTTGTTAACGATGGGACACTCTGGAAATAATTTAGCAGCTTTTTCAATTGATTTAAGTGCTGCTTTGTTTTTGCTTTCTGATATGTATATCTTACAACAAGATAACAATAATTTTAGCATTTCTTTTCTTGTTCCTGGATTAAAAAATTTTGGTTCAGGAAGAGATTGGTTATGGATTATTTCTACTCCACGTGTAGAATTTTGAGATTGTTCTATGTGTAGTTTGGGCTAGTGATTTGGGTTATCAAGTGGGCTTTAGTAGTTGTTCAAGCCCATACTTTTTGGTAGCCCATTTTGAAAATTTAGTCCTTGTGAAAATCTCTCAGTTGAAAAGAATTTCTGATATTGAAAGGTATAGTCATGATAACTCAATTTGGGAAGAAATATTGTTAGCTAAATGCGAAACTCCAGCATATTGCTGGACTTTGAAACTTTTACATGTGACACTCCAAGATATTGTATTGGAACTCGAAAAAAAATTGTCAGATTCTGGAGTACTAGTTGCACTATTTTGAAATTTTTCTGGAGTTTCATTTACGTCATTTTAAACTTAAGATTTTTTTTTTTGAAGTTCCATTTGCACCATTTTAACAAAAGAAAGATTTCATGGATGCCAGATTTTCAAATGCATAAAGAAAATCATAATCGGGTCAGATATTTGGTTTACCATTTCCCTTTGCCACATAAATATATCACAATAACTTACGTATGAATCTACGAAAGTTATTTTTGCGGGAAGAATATACCAAATAAGAATATGCATATAATAATATTTGAAAATGAGAACCTAAAATGACAAAAACATTTTAGAAGTAATCAAAATTCTTTTCTGATTACCAATTCAAGTTAAATATGTTTAAACAAAACTTGTACATGCTTACTAGTTAAAGACTCCATATAAATCCCACACAAAGTTTTTGGTGTTACTATATGTATATGTGGAGAAGAATATAAGTAGAAATATGAAGGAAAAATAATGTCAAGGGTGCAGAATAGTTCCATGGCTTTATTCTTGAGAGTGAAGCTAGGCTTTTGTATTTGTTCTGTTTGGTTCTACTCAACCAGGTAAATTGCTTGTTGCTAAATATAAGGCCAAACCTTTTGACTATAGCTTATTATGGCATAATCAACAAACTCATTTGGAAAAAAGAAATAGGGATAACAAAAGTCTTACTACATCAAATTTAAGTAAATGCATGTTATGCAACGATGATTTGGTGCAAATAACGGACATAAGCATTTGATTTGAGTTCTTAATTAACCAGAGTCGCGAGATAAGTGAAGATTCACATAACCAACTACAACTTACTTGAGATTGAAATATAATTGTTGTACTTGGTTACTTACGTGCATAGCAAATAAATAATCAGAGATGTATAGTTTTCCATCTTTTCGTTTTTCTAAATCATGGACAGACGAGACTTTGTGCGGATTAAAAAATTAGTTACGTATGAAAAAGAAAAAAGCAAATGGAAGCGAAGTCACACTTGTTGCCCCTAGTTGATCATAAATGCTTATTACAGAAAAAGCCTTCTGAGTTGTCCTGCTGGAGTAGAAACTACTGTTTTGCGCGCCTCAAAATAGGAAAATATAGCTTATTCCGCAAGAGATGCAACAACAACAACATACTCAGTGTAATCCCACAGGTGGGACTGCAAGAGATTAAAAAAAAAAGTCGACTGCGAAGAGAATAAGTAGGCAGTTTAGGTGACTCTTCTCTGTGTGTGTGTGAGAGAGAGAGGGGAAGCAGCAACCAATTTGAGATGACAAGCAGCACACAAGCTGTGACACATTAATCTATACTTGCACTGAGAGAGGGAAGTGAGGCCATTCTTGTTAGGTTGCCCACGACTTCTTTATAAATTTCCTGAAGAACATAGGTAGAGCAAAAACATGAAAGGGCACTTACACAGTCAGAACACAAAGAGATCATATGGAATTCTGTTGCTGCTCGCATTTGGTGCTGCTTTATTTGGAGTTATGACTCTTCACAAGATCAGGGACAGGCGCATCTGCAACCACTTTGTCAAGGAGAAAGACCGTGAAGTTGATGGCCTTAAACTCCTCTTGCAGGTTCCTCTCTCCTCTTCGACTTTTTTTTTTTTTTTTTTTTTGGGTGTGTGTAGAATAAAAAAGGAAATCTTGGTTCATGGCTAACATATATTTACATGCATCTTTCACTTTTCACTACGGAACTTAAGAATACACTGGTGAATGTGAAATCCAAAATCAAGAATCAGTAGACTTTCTGTTATTAGATGTCTTGTGCGATTGAGCTTAGACTTCTTTGGATAAAGTATGCCAAGAACAAAAGTGCATTTTAACTGATGAAACTTTATCTGCCTCTACAACAAATATCTAACTGATGAAGCGTAAACATTGCTTAATGAGAATAAATAAACGGTTTTATGTAGCTTCTCAGAAGAATCTGGTGTTAGGTCCGCTCAGGTGACAAAACACAGACCCTGGATGTTAAATCAACCGTTGAGTGAACAAAAGTGCATTTTAATTTCATAAAGGGAAAAGATGGATGACGAAGTTGTTAATATCCTGTTACACAGTTAATAATTGTACAAAGTAATCTATGACAGTAGAGTTTTTCAACAACAACATACCCAGTGTATTCCCACAAAGTGGGGTCTGAGGAGGGTAATGTGTACATAGTCCTTCCCACTACCTGAAGTAGAGATGCTGTTTCCGATAGACTAATAACAATAGTTATATCTTCTGCCATTATCATACTTTCATGTTTGTTATGCTAACCAAGCTAACATTATTTGTCACCTGTTTACAGAAAGAAAGAGAACAGGCAAAAGAAGCCAGAAGGCAGATAGAGGACATGAAATCCGATATACACTGGCATGGAGAGCAGAAAACAGATCTTGAAAGTAGGATTTCGGAGATGACATCAACAATCTCTTCCCTAAAAGAAGAACAAAGAACAATTGAAGTTGCTCTTGAGGAAAAGCAGAGTGAAATTAAGATGCTTAGGGAAACACAGCCGGAAATAAAGTCAGATGATTCCCTGGTAACATTACTTTCTGAAACTTTGAGACAGAAAGAGGCTGAAATTGAGGATTTAAAACACCGTCTTGAATCTTCACCAATAAAGGTCTGGTCAGTAGGTGCAGATGACCCATCAAATCCAGCAACAAATGACACCACCAAGGCTGCTGGAAGAAGGAACGATGGTAGAAGAGGAAGTGAAGAACTGAACGAATCAATCAAAAGAGAAGACCAGAAAAGTTCAGTAGAAGATATAGACAGCAAGGCCAAAGAATCTGCCCAAAACAGAAATAAGGAAGTCGCTGGGGAAGATGACACGGGAAGAACTGGGGAGAGGTTTGGCAACGTGAAAGAGAAAACTGGAGACGAGCAGTCTCAGCAGCAGGAAACTTCTCAAAAAGACGTTCCAAGGAGCAACACCAAACAAAACACCGACTATCATAAGAATGCGGAAGAATCTTACCTAGACGAGAAAACATACACTGGTGGCAATGCATCTAAGGAAAATGAGCATGATGGAAATCAAGTGCAAAAGCAAAGCAATGAAGTTGGAGAGGATGATGAAGGTATGACTAAGGTAGAAATGCAAGAGAATTCAAACAGCAGAGGAACATCAAGAGTGACCAAGGACCACAAGAGAAAAACGAGAGGGAAGAGACGGCCTATAATTGCTAAGCGCCAGGTGGAAGAAAGTGGCATGCATACAGAAAGTCGTGGAATAGCACGCATGAGAAACAGAAAATTCTTGAAAGTAAAAATGGGAACTGAAAGGATCGTGAGGGTTGGAGGCAGTAAACTGGAAATAAGGGATCATCAGAAAGACAACGACATGTATGTGGACACGAGGAAGAAATCTGACGATGAAGAGTATGGGATAGAAATGACCAAGAAGATTCAACAAGGTGCAGATTCAGCATTACAAAACAACCACCAGATAAGGTCAGAACAAGGAGCGCATTCAGATACAGGCAGAGACAGAATGCATGATGTTGGCACAAACCACGATGATAGTCCACCAGGTAAGACATGGCCAAACCCTAACAATTTTGCAGGTGCAGAGGAAAAGAACCAAGAAGTCATGAATCATGACATGACTCAGAAGACTGAGGAAGGTGAGGAAAGAAAAGTCAGCAACAAAGCAATTGAGCTGCTCCAGAGTTCTCGAGAAGAAGGGTTTGCAAATACAGCTCTTTCAAAGGAGAGTAGCATCTCAGAAGAGGTCAGAAATCAAAAATCAGATGAAAAAGTACAATCAGAGGAAATAACCAGCACCATCAGAGAAGATACAGAGCCAAGGCAAGCTCAATATCTTTCAAATTCTTCTGAACATGCGACAATTGATGAAAGAGATATCAAAGAAGACGACAACCAAGAGGTTGACTATTATCAGGAACCACAAGAAGAGGGAGAACATTCTGGAGGATCTCAAGATGCCAGTAATCAAAAATCAGATAACACTGCACGAACCGAAGTAGAAACCAAGACTGTCACCAAAGATAGAGAACAAAAGCCTGCGGACAATCTTCATTATCCTTCTAAACATGTTAAAACTGCTGAAAGGGATGTAAGGGATGATTACCTTGAAGTTGAGAATGATAAAACCACAGAAGAAGAGACAGGCAATATGACCAGATTGGGAGGGAAGGCAGAAGATGGGGACCATAACGACGAGGTCTGAATTTTAGTCTAACAGCAGTGCAAGAAAATGCTATTGTTATGCTCCATTAAGAAGTCAGATCACTAAAAGTTTCTATAATTAAGCTAAGCTTAGGGAAATACTTCCATTTCTGCCAACCTTGCAGCTGTTGAAGTTTAGGCATTTGTTGCTTCCATTCACTAATTACTTTACGTCTTCTCAAAACAACTCAATGTCTCCAGCCCACGCACTCACCCCTCCGAACAAAAATAAATATATTAAAAAAAAAAAAACTCACTCCCTCAAATAGATATTGGAGAAGGAACAAGAAAAGCATAATCCGGTAGCATAAAATAAGCGAAGGAAGTCTCCTTGTGTTCACCGAGTAAAGACAAAACTGAGACATTTAACTTTTAGCCCCATGGTTTTGGAAGACAAGTATATGGTAAGAACACAGATTGAAACTAAAACACCCTTACAAATGCCTCATCACTGTCATTATATATTCACAGCCTGCACGATATTTCGACTATGAGGTCTGAAATGCATGTGTAATTTAGACACTGCATAAGCAAGACGAAGATAGCCAAGAGAAGCAAATGGGCAGAACCATTTTGTATACCATGATAATATAAGGAGAACTGCACTGTAATTGATCCAACCAACTTTTGTCTACAAGTTACTGTCTCAGGAACTCTAATTGTCATTTATAACAATAGGAAGCAGCCAATATTAAGAAAAGAAAGGAACTTATGTCATGTCCACCATTTGGATTATTAAAGAGAAACTTTGGGACGTAGGACTTGAACAATTCCCAGCCTTGGGATAATGCCTTGTAAATTCACATCTTACTGTACTGCTTGTCCCAGTGTCTGCAAAAATAAGAAATAAATACGAGGTAGATGTCAATACTCACAGTCATAGAAGGTTCCTCTTCCTGGGGAATAGAAGAAGGATATACAAATGAAATGATTACTTTTATTATTTTTTACAAGAAAAAATAAAACTTAATTTTGATAAGAAAATCAGACAAAAACCCTTACAATATTCTCCATCTCAATTTATAGCACACTCATTCTAATTTGCGTTGTTCTAATTCCGTTCTACTAATATCAGTACCTTGTACTCCTGTCACAAGTTTCAAGAAACAAATTCATTTTACAAATCAAATTTGAATTATGATGTCAGTTTTTTTAACAATCGAACTTTCTTTCTTACCACTATTTTAATACTGTCTTCCTCTAATAAATATTACAATAGCCAAATTATACCTTAGACTCTACGCCTAGCAATTGTGAGACATAATACCACTTCAATCAAATGGTGACAGTGGTAAATCTGTAACTCTTGCACTTACCCAAGTATGTATCATTAATTGTGACTTCAGCAATATCTTAGTTTGCAAGTACAAATCCAGAATAAGATTTCAATTAGGATATAAACATTGTTCCAAGATTCAATTTTTCTTCAGTTAATTTGGCATATCCATCAACCAGAAGTAAGAAAGCAATTTCAGAAGATAGCCTTTACAATCACATCTTCTAATCTCTTTCGAGTGTTAACCAAAGAAATTCTAATTCAATCAAGTCGATCCTAGTGGCATCTCACACTTTTTCAGGATTTATCAAAGCAAATGCTCTAGGAAACTCAATAATGGGGTCTGAGCAAAATAAAAAAAGTGATACTTGTATAGGCTACATTATCTGCAACAGGAGTATTTCAGCTAATTGCTTGAATAAGCATCATAATTTGAACTTCGTTAATTTTCAGGTTTCTCTCCAAACTGGAAGATTGGAAGCTCACAATTAGTTCTGGCTCTCATTCTTTAGTCCCTTTATCTAAATTTCTCAAGGTGGGTCTTTCTCTTTTCCACAATGATCGGCAAAATACTTTGATGCCCAGAATAGTTGCATCAAAATTGATTCAACTACATCTGATGTTAGTGCACAGGCATAAGCATTAGTAATTGATCACTTACAGGAAAAAAACATAAGTAAGACATGTCCATTTCCAATTTTCTTAATTTTCTGTTCAATTTTTTATCATGAACAACGGAAGGCACTTATTCAGTGATCTTTAGAAACACTGCCTTTGGTGAGTTGTTTTCTAAAACTAAAAACAAATATATTAATATACCAAGCATAAGTTTCAAGTCGATTACTTGTTACTACACGGCCTTTCATCTTTTTTTTTTTTCTGCTGGTTCACTGAAAGCCTCTTACTATTTTCAAGAAGTGATTGAACCGAATGTCCGTTCTGTTTCATTCAGTTAATCAAATGTCATTCAACTTTTTTGATACATCAGTTGAAAGTCATTCCTTAAGAAGCACTGTGTTAGCAGAGAATCAATGTCAAACAAGATCTTATTATAATTTCTGAAAACTGATATGAAAGTTGAACGAAAAGAATAGATAAAGAATGACAATAGTATGAATCCTAGACAGGACACCATCGTCATCAGGGAAAAAATAATCCAAGGTCGCTGCTTTCAGGAAGCACTAAACAAGAATTGCTGGATCCTGTTATGCTCAACCCCTACATACACAGTGCTAATGCTTAATAACTCTTGAATTGTTATTATACCGTCTGACAATATGAGATTCCCATCTTTGGTCTACAGTAATTACTGTCAAATAGCATAGCTCCATGCAAATATAGGAAAGTAAGCTACTATAATCTATGACTTCATCCATTCCTAAATCTGATTTTAATGGACTAGGGTTACAAAGTGTCACGACCTGATTTCTCAAGTCATGATGGCGCCTACTTTAACCCACCGATAGGCAAGCCAAGCCATAGTCCGGAATGATAAGTAACGGGCTTACAGTAGAGACCAAATAAAAGATTAAGTGTAATGATAGCAGCAACAATAATAATTGAAAATTAAGAAAGGAGCATATATATTATATCAAATATGAGAGGAGGAAAAAGGAACAATTATACAATGAATCCTCCCAAAACCTGATAAGGTCAGTACTAGAGTCATTACTACCAGATACCCAGAGTACTAGACAAAAATAAAATAAAACGTCCACAATATACACAAGTAGTCTCGAGTGCAAAAGACTAACTGGAGTAGATAGAGAAGGATCAGCCTTAGACGACAGCAAGCTCACCCTGCTCTAGTACTGAAAGGCAGGACACGTCAACGTCGACTGCTAATGCCCGGATCTGCATCAGAAAAAGATGCAGAAGAGTAGTATGAGTACCAAAAACTACGGGTACTCAGTAGGCATCATCGACCGACTAGGCTCAATACAGAAAAGGTATAACTACAATCCGAGGACGTAATCTGAATTATTAGTAAATAAAGATGGAAAGGTAACCAACTACCAAGCTATGCAACGGCGGTAAAGTAATAAGCTTGTGTGAAACAGAAAAAAAAATTAATACAGTAATAACAAATAAATCAAACATAACCTAACTGAGCCTCCATAAGCCCGTTAGGCACACTGAAGAAGACAATTAACCCAACCGTACCCCATAAGCCAATGGGACACACAAGTGATGACAGTAAACATAAATAATCAGATGCCGGACTCGAACCGGAACTCAGAGTAACCCCAACTATAATCAGATGCCGGACTCGAACCGAAAACCATAATAATCATAATAATCAATTACCAAATTCGAACCGGAACTCATAATAATCATTATAATCAATTGCCGGACTCGAATCAGAACTTATAATAATCATAATAATCAATTGCCGGACTCGAACCGGAACTTATAGTAACCATAACCCACCGATAATATTAAAATTCATTCCATATTATAACAATGTCAACGTCTAAATAATCATCCGTTAATCTTAATTAAAAGAAAATAAATTTAAGATTTTGCAATTTAATTTCACGTTATAAAATAATAGGGGTTATATTATACTAAAAAAGATAATATTTCAATATTTATTAAAACAGGCCTAATCGAATAAATAAGACAGTTCATATATATATATAAAAATATACACATTTACAAGGATTTATCCAAAGCTAACATAATAGTTAATATTTTCGGTAAATAAACTCAATTTAAAGATAGGTAAACCTAGCCTACCTGGACGCCAAAGCTATAATATCTTTTTGTAAAGCCTCCGAATAATATCCCACTAGAACCCAAATTTATATACGCATATCTAGCAATCCAAAATATTTACTTTATGATATGAAAAGTTGATCGAATTAATAATATAGAAGAGAGTATACTGAACTTTAAAATGGCAAAAGCCAAACCTTTCAAGGAAAAAAGCTAAAGTGGCAGTGAAAGTTTGAAAAAGTTGCCTTCAGATTTTATTTTTTTAAAATGAAACTACTGCCAAGCATATATGTCTATATATATAGATATATATAAAAGAAGAAACTTAGTAAAGTGGCCACATGTGCGGCTGGCACCAAGCAATATGTTGCTGTCCACGTATCATTTTTCACGTATGCGGTTTTAATAATTTCTCTATACTGTATAAATTCGTGGTAAAATAATTATAATATTTTGAATATATCATAATTAATAAAAATTTATTTCTAATAAAACCTCTATTACATACTAATAGTATTTTCATATTTTTAAAATTATTATATCCGCTTAAAATATTAACAAATCATAAAAGTTTATTATAAAGTGATATAAATATATCATCACTTACAGAATTTTGTTAATATCAAAAATATACTAAATGTCAAATTAAATAATCCACGATATATTTAGATAGTACTAAAATTATATGAAAAAATGCCGTAAAATGCCGTCGCAAAGGGTCATTACACAAAGATCTACCATTTGCAAATTGAACAAGTTAGTGTGAAGTGAAAGATTAGGAAGCCATGTTATTCCTGCAGAAGATTTGATTCTCTCCAATTCTTGGAAGTAGAACTAGTTGTGAAAAGTAAAAGTATAGCAAATGTTCAGGGTTTGTAAGAAACATGCAAGTACCTTTCTTTGTTCTTTTTGCTTCCGGTGAACAACTTGTATCCACCGTAGAAAAGCAAAACCAATCCAGACAAAGATACAATCGCAAACTGCAAGGTTTCAGATCATATAAATATGAGTATATGATTAAACGCCTAGAAAGAATGCCATATTGAGTGTAAAAGAGATAACTGACTCCGCGAAGTGCAATTGTCACAGTCAGCGAAGAGTACTATATATCTTCTAGATTTATATTTTTACTTCATCTTTACTATGAAAACATTTGGCACAAATATATAGTGATGATTAAGGGTTCGTTCTGGAGAAAACTTTCCTTTTCATATAAAGGGTCTGCTAGTGAATATATTTAACACCTTCAATGTAAATCCAAAGTCAATCTTTAGTATATCCACGTTTTATCTTTATGCTGAGTTTCATGAATTCTAAGTATAACATTATTCTCTGCCTATATAACGTAATCAAACACTGTACGCACTTGCATTACTTTAATAATTATAAATATAGTCAGGCTTTCAAATCTTAAGCTGGTGTGATAGCGTGATAGGTTTGAGATATACTTATACCTGTCTTTGGTAGAAGAAGAAAAGGCCGTAAGAAAACGAAAAGGTTCCCAGTAATGCAGAGTCCACGTCTCAATTCTATCATTATCCTTTGTTCTCTGATTCCTATTTTGACACTACTCAATCTATTCTCTTTTCAAACCAAGCACTATCCATGTCACAAACACCAAACTTGCACAACCATTAGCTTTTGGCTTAATAAATAACTAGTCGCTTAAATTTGCTAGGGAACTAAGTCTTGTTTCAATTGAACACTTCAGCTCCTAATAGAATGTTCCAATTACACACTCTCCATTCAAATTTTGAATTTTTTTGCTTTTTGCAAGTGTTTTGATTCGTCTATTAGGTAGTAAGTTAACCACTTAATATATGTCATTTCCTTTAATTATACGCGCTCACTTCAATAAGCCGTAAAACCGAGACATTTTCTATCTGAGGCTAGTGCGTGTAATAGATAAGATGATATATTTTATGTGATTAATTTAACTATCTAAAATACGAATGAAAACACGTGACAATATTTCTTTTTTTTCTAAATTTAAATGAAAGCGTCTAATTGGAACAAATTATAAGGAGCTGAGATGTTCAATTCAGACATGGCTTAGTTCCAGTGCCTAAATGGAATATCTGACAAGTTTAAGAGAATGACTATGTATAAAACCTTAGTTTTTTGAAGCTCTAGATATTTTAACACAAAAAATTGAAACAAAAATGTAAGAAGTAAAGCATCAAATTAGAGAACTCACATGCTCTTCTTCCCATTTTGAAGGACTCATAGGATCTTGCTTGCAATTAACCTTAGGTAGCCCGTGATGATCTGCAATACATCCATTTTTTCAAATACCGTCAGTCACCCTCACACATACACACGCATAATTGATACAGCATATCAAGTGAAATCCCTTGAGCGGGATCATAATTGAAACTACAATTATACATTACAATGGATTCAGAAAAGGGACAAATATACTCTCCAACAATGATAAATCTTACATATATATATATACATACTTCGTCGTACTTTTGATATACATATGCGTCTAATGACTACGTTAATGAAATGGCATGAATATGCCCTCACACCAACAATAGTGGCATATTTGTATCCCAAAGTTCGGGGCAAATTTGTCCCTTTTTCATTTTAACTTTTTTTATTTCAAATAATTAACACAAACTCACTACTTCAAACCAATAAATCCATCGAATCCAATTTCAAACCAACTCGACCTGACCTCTATTGTTTGTTCCAAATTCGATACTCCTTTTGTTTTTCTCTTAAAAGCGAATTCCATCAAATTGCAGTGATTGATCGATGCTACTAGTTGGTGTTTACTGGTTGGAGGGAGTGGAGATTAGGCTGAGGGTGGGCGGAGCTAGGGGTACGATGATGATTCGCCAGTGTGGTGCTTCCGGTTCAATGAGACGGTGGCTATGTGGAGTTGACCGACGATGGATAGTATTTTTTCAACGTTTTCGCTGAAAATTGAAACGTGAGGGGTCAATTTATTTGGCGTTGTTTTTGGTGTTATGGATTAATGATTTTTTTCTTTTTGAAAATTGATAGCAATAAGTGTTATTGTATTGTGTGTGTATATCGTTATAGGGATGAGAAAAATGCATCTGTTAGAGGCATCTCTCGAACTTTAATTAGAGCGGGTTAGGTAGTGGGTTTATTGGGTGGGGTAGAGGGTTTAGGTTAATAATTTGAAATAAAAATAAAAAGGGGATAAATATACCCCAAACTATGATAAATAATATCATTTCATTGATGGCAATGACCTATACGTATCCAAAGTACGACAGGGATACATGCATGCCATTTACAATAATTCGAGGGTATATTTATCCCTTTTTCGATATAGATTTTTTTTTCCTTTTTCTTCTTTATCTATTGTTATTCTAAAAATAATTTTTCCCTTTTATTTATCAATAAAACAAACGTGTCGAGTGTAATTCTACAAAGTTGGATCAAGTGAACGCACACCGTACTTCTAACTCAGAGGTGTGATTATTTTCGACACACTCTCGTCACAAGATAGAAACAATCTAAAAAAAAATAATAAAAGTATCAGAGACAATAGATAATAACAAAAACATCAGATAATAACACAACAAACTATTACAAAATAATTCTGCAATCAAACTGCACGAAATAATAAATAGTACTAATAAAATTGAAGAGCATTTCACTTTTATTTATCATTTCTAACTTTTAACATATTTAGAAAAAGTAATCACTACTATTTGTTTCTAATTTTATCTTTAACATTAATTATTTATTCTTTAAAATTAAAGATATACATTAATTAATAAAGATATTGAAATAAAATATTTATATTTATCATTATCTATAATCTATAATCTATAATATATTAAAAGTTTGAAGGGTCTTAAAAATGTTGTTTTAACTTTTTACCCTTCATTAAAGGATTTAGCAATAGACAAAATTATCTTTTTACTTATTTTCTTTATTTATTAATTACTTATTAAAAAATTAAAGAGTCCTAAAATATATGGCAAGAACAAAATATATGGGAAAAGCGACCACTTGTGATTGCTTTACATTAAAAATAAATATAAAATATTATGCAAAAACTGATCACTTGTGATCGCGTTTTGATTTAAAGAAATAAAAAAAAATATTTATAAGAAAATGACCACAAGTGATCGATTTTTTATTAAAAAAATAAAAAATAAAATATTTTGAAAAAGCGACCATATGTGGTCGCTTTTCTTTAAAAAACTTAAATAGAAAATATTTTTCTAAAAGCAACCACTTGTGGTTGCTTTTTGATTTGTTTTTTTTTTAAATTATTTACAAAAAATGATCACTTGTGGTCGCTTTATGATTAAAAAAATAAAAAATAAAATAATTTAGAAAAGTGACCATCAATTTTTTATATAATAAAAAGAAAATAAAAAAATATTTTTTAATTACACATACCACATGTAGTCGTTTTTTTATATAATAAAAATAAAATTTATTAAATTTATTAAATTTGTAAAAAACTATACTAGAAAATAAACTAAGAAATATATTAAATAAAATAAATAAATTACATTAAACATAATCTTTATTTTTTACTTATGCTTCAATTTATAAAATAAATATATTTTTCGGCGAGTACATATACATATATATATACACGTTAAATTACGTTAAACATAATCTTTGTTTATCGAATACGTTGATATCTTACGATTGAGGTAATAATATGTCATTGAGTTATAATAAAGTGAGTTACATATATAACCGATAATTCATCAGAATATAATGAATACGTTGTATTATGAGGTAATATACTCGTTCATGTGATGTATATAGCTAATTAACTAATAATTTGAAATTAAATATTTATAATGTTTCAGATTTTTTCTTAAGATATTGTTGACAAGGAATTGAATGAAGCTGATTATAAAGTAAAAAAAAAGTATATATTTAATACTACGTGAGTATGAATGTCATTTGTTTTGATTTGTACTAAGAAACTTTGTTAAACAAATATACAAGAAAATAGCGTTTGTATGAGAAAAATCATAAAAAATGTTTTGTCATAAAAAAATTGAAACAAACATTAGATAACCAAGATATTGTTAAGTTTATTTTTAGATTTTAATTTGTTAATCGCAGGTAAATTCAAATCCAATTATTATCTTACTTCAAATTTTATGAACCAAAGAAAGTGACAATCCTTTAATTTTGTGATAAATATATCATCAAGTAGTAGTGCCTTAATCAAGAAAAAATGAAACAGATGAAAAAAATTAAGGTCATTATGATTATTATATTTTTACTTTTAAGTATAAGAGACTGATTTAGAATTTAGGTTGAGCAGGACTAAGATTGAATATTTGTTATGTAAATCCAACGATGTTGCATCTAAGATCGATTTGGAAGTAAAGCTTAAGTCTCAAGTGATCCCCAGTGAGAAGGTGTAAATGGTTGGCACCGGTGGGCATCCGAAGAGGAAGAGGCAGACCAAAGAAGTATTTATATTTTGTATTGTAAAAGGGATATTAAATTTTTATTTTTATATGTTGTCGTTTCTTATCCTTTTATTTAGTTTGATTCATTTTGGTATTTTATGTTAATTTATTATATTTAATTTTTATCCACTATAAATACTCAACAATAAATATTTGGCTTGATTTTGAGTATTTTTAATGAAAAAATGCGTTGTAATATTTTATCTTATCTTATAGCAGAAGTTAAAATTAAAATACATGCAAGTCATATTTTTATACGTTTTTATTATCAAAATGAATAATACACCCTCAGTTTGATAAAAATGTACAAGTTGGTGACTAAAAACAACTTTTCGTTAAGAACAAAATAGTTTTAGGTTTAGAAAATAAGTATAATGACTAAATACTATTTAAAAACATATAAATTCTGGTTGTCATTAATTCGGAATATCTCAACTAATAAAAAAGATTACATAGAATAAATTTAACCGAGAATATATTTTTGCTACATCTAATTTTGCTCCTTAATTATAAGTGTGACGGTGATGAATCATTGTTGTCTTCAATTAACTATACTTTTTTATCTTTAAATTTATACATTACATTTTTAAAAATTTTGCACTAAATTAATAAAATAAAGTGCACACAATAGTTTATCTTTTATACACATTTATTTTCGATTAACGCGTGATACACATGTAACGCACATATTCTAAACTAGTTCCTTAAAAAGTGTGTTAAGTCCAATGATAATGAAATAAAGGAGTACCAACATGGGTTGTGGTGCAGTGGATGGGGCTACTCCACCCTTAATTAGAGGTCGAGGGTTAGACCGTGGGTATGGAGAAAATTTTATTGGGAGCGCTGTCACCTTAATGGGCCCTGTAACGCACGATTTGAATTAGTTAGGGCTCCAATACGGACATCGGACATCGGATGAGAAATAAAAAAAAAAAGAAATAAAGAAGTAGTTGTCATCTTTCTATATTAAAAGAAAAACTATGGGAACTTAATACTCATACCTTTAACAACATGTTGATTAAAGTTTACATGGAAATTTTCCACATTTATGAAAAGATAAGTATTGTGTATGGTTGAGAAATATAATTTAGTTATGTCTGCTTGAGAGTGTGATCTAGTGATTCAAGAAAGTTGAATTGAGCACCATCAAATATCATATTTAATTTCCAGTAGAGATAAATATTAAGTGATTTCTTCTTATTTGTTCAACCTTTGTGGACAGAGTTAATTGATATAGAAAAAAAATTATGTTTAAATGATCAAATTGCAGAGAATTTTAGACATACTAGTCTTAGCATACGTGTTTCACGCGTGTAATTTGCTTCAATAAGTTCAATTTTATAAAATTACTTTGATGTCTATTTTTTGGCGAAAATCAATTTGTGTTTGACTAATAAATTTAAAAACAAAACAACTATTAGTATTTGACTAACTATAAATAGTTGACAAAGCCTTTAAAAGTTCTTTTAAATGTATTTTTCTCAAAAATACTTTTAAAATAAAATTACCTTTTTTTAGTTCATGAAAATAGTTAACGTTAAAACTCGTTTTATTTGTTAAATTTATTTTAATCCAATCTCTCATCCTTTGATCTAAGGTATTTTCAAACATATACTTAATTTAATGCATTATGTAATCAGAGTGTCTTTCATGTCATTTAATATAGGACCTTTATAATCAATTAATATTTTATTTAGATTTTTTTATTATTTAAATTAATTTTTTGACGTGTGCTTTAACATAAATTGTAAATTCATGTAAATGATGAATATGATTAATTGAGTAACAACTCAACAATTTAAATTCAAATTAACAAAAAAAAAATTACTAACCTGCAAAAAGAATTTTTTTTTTTTCAAAAATTGGCCTCATAATCATTTTCATGAGGTATTAACATACCTTATAATGTAATACATGTGCACGCCCACAAAATTCAAATCATTCTATTAATCAAGCACAAATAAATATGAAATATTTTTGTTCATAACAAAAAAAAATAAAAATTACGAAGATCCATTAACAAAAATTACAACTTTAACTCATAAATTTCTATACTAAAAAATATATTTGTGAACCTAGAAAATAATTAAAGTTGAAATTGGATAATATGACGTTATGCAAAGCTTACATTACAAACATTCACAAAATAAGATTATGAAGAAAATCATAATAAAAACAAACATAATATTTAATATAAATAACATAAATACCAACCCTTTTGGAAGTAATTACACTCTCTCCCGTTTTTTTAATTATTTTACTCTTTCTCCCTAGTAATATACATAACATAGCCGACATATACATAGCATTCTTTGTATATGTTGGGATTTTTGTAATATGTTAAGGAAGTTGGGATTTTTTGTAATATTAAAAACATAAGTTGTGTATTTGTGTAATTTTTAGTATTTAATATGCTTTAATTAAATGACTTACATATTAAAAATTAATATTACAAACACAAAATCTAGAGGAAATAAATTCTCCAAAATATAGTATCATAAATAAATATATGCAAACTATAAAATCATTTGAAAGTGTCATTAGTTTGAAAATAAATAATTTTATTAGAAGACTCCAACTTTGACTTATATACAATCAAGAAAAACAGATAGTAGAAAGAAGTTATGTTCCAATTGTAAACTAATACTTTGAATGAAAAAACATGCTTGGATGTTGCAAAACATCATTTATCAAGAAATTATAGTTATTTACATTGATAAAAAAAATTAAATTACCTTTATGATCATGTTTCTTCTCAGAGGAATGCTTAGAGCTGACTTAATTTAGATCATCGTGTCATATACCTTAATAAGATCGATTTTGTTGTCTAGCTCATATTTGAATTTGCTTACTTTTGATATCTCAATGATCTGCATGAACGCATTGTGGAGATCACAATAACACCAAATTAAGATTTTCATACAGACAAAAAATATAGTAATAAATCCTTTCTCATTTTTCTAGACTCGTTTAGATGAAGGACTTAATGATCCCATATGCTAAAATCCCCCACAATTGAGATAAATAAAGAAAATAATTGAGGAGCCTGTCAACGGTCATTTTTCTCAAGACGACAAAGATATGGAAACAATATTCAACTTATGACCGTATTTTGAAACAAATACTAAAAAAGTGGTGGATGGTAGGAGAAACAGGTTATGGTAGGATGCATACTTTTCATTCAACTTATTCTTCCAATTTCAATTGAGATTTTTGTCTACCCTCCTATTTTATTTTTATTTTAAAAAATTTGAAACTTAGGTAAGTGCTTTTTAAACATATGTATAAAAAGAACATTGTCATACTCCTCAAAAAATACAATAAATAAAGTTTATTAATAAATATAATGATGATATGTCAGATCTCATGATTTATTCACAATTAACTAAATACGTATAATAAAAAATTAAAAGAAAATTCATATAACAAAGAAGGCTAGAAAACTCTAGTCATGAACGCAAAAAGAAAGCTTTAATTAATTATAAATTATTAAAATAAAAAAATTTTCAAGTAAACTTTGATCAAAATACAATTTAAATATAATTATAAACATTTTTTTATATAAGGTAAAAAAATTATATAAGGTAAAATTTTATATGATTTAGAAGTTTTATATAGCATAAAATTCTAATTGATTTAGAAGTGTTAAATAATACAATTTCATATCTGAATCAAATAATTTTTTTCCTTTTGCATAGATTTTTTTTAAAAAAAGAAATATATTTTGATTACTAAAATTTTTTCTTCTTAAAAGTTTCCATGCATGTTTCCTTTTCAACAAACATAATTTTGGTTCTTAATTCTTTTTCCCTTTTACATCACTTTCCTCCTAAAAAATTGCATATGACTCCTAATAAAAAATTTCAGATATTATATTTAATTCCTTTTAGGTGTGGATTTTTTATTTTTTTATTCTAAGTATTTAAATAATAATTTAATGATAATTATTTTAAAAAAATAATAAATGACGATTTTATTTATTATGAAGCATTTTAATGAAAAACAAAAAGTTCAAATCATTTTTCTAAGGGTCTTTATACTTTTAATATATTATAGATTATCAATAGTAATAAATTCATTTCACGTAATGAAATTTATTCTTATGACGAAAATGATTAAAGGACTAATTAATTTAGAAGCAGGTGGTTTCAGCAACCGACCTTAGCTCAGTTGGTAGAGCGGAGGACTGTAGTGGGCAAAACCTTAACAGCTAATCCTTAGGTCGCTGGTTCGAATCCGGCAGGTCGGAATCCTTTTTTACATTTTTTGTTAACAGGTCCCAAAAAAGAATTGACATGATTTGACGAAGTACAACATAATTCCAATTAACTATTATTGTTTATTATCCTGTCATTTGGCACCACTTTCAAACAAAAAAAGAGACTGCACCACACACCATTACATACTTTCTTCGTATAAATAATTGGTGATAATCAGACATAAATATATGATAGTTTAAATAAATAATTCGTAAAAGAAGTAATACTTCATGTTTGTTTTTGACCATTAATCTCTTCATGTTATGTGTTCAACACCTTAATGCTTTTTGCGGAGTTTTTATATCTTGTTTTGGTTAATAAACTTAAACCTAAGGTGCTTCTGACTGATTTGAAGCTCTTTTTTGTCTGTCAATTTCGTAGATGATCAGCCAACCCTTTTTTTAATTGTGACCAAAGTTACTAATTTTATTTTTTTTGTAATGAAAAAAAGATAAAACCAGAAATGTGTGGGAATTGGGATTGAACAAAATATGTTCGACCTCAAGAAATTGTTCAATTTTAAGTAAATTAAGTATATTTTCCTGAATTATTTATGCAGAGAGTATTTGAACAATTAAACTACTAGTTAACAGATAGGAAACAAAAAAAAATAAAATTGAAGCTGATAGTGCCACCATCTTCGAGCTTTCACTAAATATGTGTACGTCAATAATATACATACGGTGAAAAAATCAGCAAAATAATGCTACTACTCTTGCTCGTCTCCAGAAAATTGAATACATTGTATTAAGAAAATTCATTAAATATACAAAGGCATAATATATAAACATGCCCTTTTAACTTAACCTCAACTAACATTTATGATCTCCAACTTTGGATGTGCACTACTAGACACTTAAGCTTGTATGAAATTGAACAAGTAGACATACACGTCCTATGTGGCGTAACACATGTAGGACGCCACATCGGAGATGAATTGGCCAAGTAGGCTTCACATAAGACGCATGTGTCTATTTATTCAACTTGATACAAATTCAAGTGTCTATTTATGAATACCAAAGTTGGAGGGCATAGATGAAAGTTGAAGCCAAGTTAAAAGGACACATTTATGTATTATGCCATACACAAATGTTAAGTTTAGAATTCAGATATTAACACTTGAACCTCGTCGTTTTGAAATCCATAACAGCCATAAAATTGAAATCCTGACTCCGCCTATTATGGTAAATCCTTGAGCATTTACTCTGCTGAATGATTAAGCTGATACCCTTCCTTCTCTTTTTTGCAGTGCTGTTCTTGTTGCAGTCTTAATTGGATAATGCTGCACATTAAATTCCTTTCTTGACTCTGCCAATACAAAACACACAGAAGATTTACAAAGAGAAAAGTCTAGGAGACATGTTTACGATCACAACATTAAGGGACGTTAGGGTACATTCTACGTATTCAAAAGTATTTTTTACTTTCTTAAACATAGTGTCAAGTCAAAACCAGATAAATAAATTGAAATGCGGGGGTGTATCATATGAACAAAGTAACTTGTATAATGCAATGAACTTAAATAATTCTATAAATTGAGAAATTAACCTCTAGTGCAGAAATGTTTCTGAATAGCTCCAAGCATTCTTCTAACAGCAACTTCTCTTGTACAACTACCTCTGCCATTTCCTTAATTACTTCTGCAGTTTTTCCAGCCTGATTGAAAATTTCATGTAGAACTTAACTTAGTTTTTGTTTTAACTTTTATACACTGAACAATATAAGTTAAACTACAACGTTATCTGCTAGTTGTTAGAGCATATAAATTAAATCCGAGACAATATAAGCAATGCAAGAATCTAGAGCAACCGAAATCTTACTCCCGATGAGAAATTGGATAATATCAACTTGATCGATGAAGATACATCTGATGCATGTTGCAGTGCAACAATAGCCGATCGTGGTTCCACCTGCCACATACAGTGAAGGGTGGTTAATTAGTTGAACACCCTCCATCGAAAAATTATTAACTAAACAAAAAATTATAGTTTACACGTGTATATTAAATTTTGAATACCCTTAACGACTTTTTTCTGGCTTGCCATTGGACTTACCGTCGCTCCTTCAATGAGAGGAACTCTACAAATCGCAGATTGTAAACAATCAGTGGATTTTGACACTGCTGAAGAATGTTGCCTTTCCATAGAACCCCAGGCTTCCAGTAACTTAATCTGCACAATACATGACCAAAAATCATATCTTTAAATGTTGTAACTGTTACTGTCTTACCGATATTCGTCAAGGGTTATTAGTTCTTACTTGAGAAAGAAGAACAAAACTCAATCTCATCTCCAACTTTTGCCTCTGTAGCTGCAGCTTCTTTTGTACCACAGATTGTCTCAATGTTATAAGACCATCCAAAGCATATATTAAATTTGCCTGAGAAAACCAAATAAACACATCAATTGATTTTGAGACTAAGGCCTAATTACTCATTACAGATTTTTACACTAACGAGCAACAACAACAACAAATACCCAGTGAAGTCCCACAAAGTGGGGTCGGGGAGTGTAGACCTTACCTCTACCTCTACCGAGGTTGTTTCCGAGCTTACACCAAGGAAAAAGACTAATAAATGCAGCTAATAAATTTCAATTGCAAGAAAGTAAAAAAAACAAAACAGGTCATTAGCTTTTAAGCCACATAATGAATTGCAAACTTGTAAGAGATTGTTATGAAGCAAAAGAACACGTATATAGGTCAAAAGTTACTTTTTACAGATACCGTAGTAAAATTTTTAGTTTCGCCACTGACCTCAGCTTGTTTACTGACATTGTGACGAACTGAATCAGCTTTGGCATTTACATATCTCCACTGCAACAATCTATTATGAAGTTTCCTTAGATGATGAACGCTCTCTGGCATGCCAGGCCTAAGAGGAGATGCTGCACCAGAAGTAAATTTCTTACCTTTGAGCAAATCAAGTCCCATGCTAAGAAAATTCCCAACTTTTTTCCCTTTGGAAGGACTCGTTGGGGGCTTCATATTCGACGTAAAAATCCCTTTATTTTCCATCAACACAGGAGGAGAATTTGGCCTTCCAGGAGACAAAGACCATTTAGAAGTTTTACTAGTAAGTGAATTAGCCCCTTGTATTGGATTCTTGAATTTGAGTCCCAATTTCGGAGAATCTGGCTTATGAACACTAGAATCTGCGCTCCATCTTCGCGATTTTGATAATGAATTTTGCATATACTTCGAAGGGACTTCGATACCAGCTTTTCTTGAACTTACTGTTGGTGCCATGTATGATGGTGCTATATTTCTCCCAAAAACAGGTGAATCAAAACTGTTGTTTGAACAAATGTCACTGTATTCGGACTCCGAATCATTCGCTATATCTGTTAAAATGTCTGATCTAATTCTTGCAGAATTACATCTTCTTCCAAGGGAATTCGCGTCAACAGAAAATCTTCCAGGGGCAATCTGATCGCTATAATCTTCCGATAACTTTGAAGACGTTGATGAATGTGTTGAGAATCTCCCTGGAAATTTGATTTTTCCAGTATACCTCATTGATCCACCAAAAAATGATCTTTTTTTCTCTTTCGTCTTGTCTTTTTCATTCTCAAACCTACTAAACTCAGTGCAACTCTTTTGCTTACTAAGGGAAACAGAATGAGACTTGGGATTTTCGCGACTTTTTCGCTCTTCAAGGTCTTTTAGTCTCTCATTTCCCAAGTGATTAGCAAAAGTATCCATCATTGAATTCGATGACGAGTTGGATGAAGAAGATGACCAAAGTTTACCCATTAATCCTGATTTATCAAGACTTTTATGCTTCTTGTAATCACTAGATAATCTTGGTTTTGGTACTGTGTTTTGTGCAGACCGATTTTCATAATCAAGAATTGATGAATTCGAAGTTGGAGATAGATGTCTTGAACTTACTTCTCTAGATTTTGGTTTTTTTGTCTTCAATGAAGGATCAAAAACAACGTTTTCAACGTCGTTTTCCTTCATAGTAACAACGAGATAGAGATAACGTTTGCGCACACTGTACTAATAATCGATTTTGTTTTTGTTGTTGTTGTTAACAATCAAATAAACAATAGTCCCACAAGGGGAAGATAGATTTTATGTTTCGTTTTTTTTTTTTTTTTTCTTTTTTGCTTTGTTACCGAAAATGGATGAGGCTAAAAACAAACATTTAAAGTGCGGCGGCAAATAAGATGCTAAGCCGGCATGATCAACGGGGTTACTGGTGGACTAGGTGTGTGAATTTACAAAAAAGGGCTTTATATGGGGAGATTTTGGTGAGAAGGGGGAAAGGTAGTTTGGGTTTTTTGATGTGGAAGTGAAATTTCGAATGTTGGTTGTTTTGGATAGAGACGTTGGAAAACAAATGACATCAAGAAAGATTATTGTTTGGGTGTTAGGAGAAATTAAGAAGTAATTTTATTAAAACAAGAGTGTTGTTTGAGGATTCTGTTTGTTTAGCTTAGCCGGCATACTTGATTGTGGGGGATAAAATGGAGCTGTGCCACTTGGTGACTCTTAAGTTTAGGATTTAACTTATGTAATCAACCTAGAGTTTAGTTCTAGATATTGTATTTTTTTAAGGAAAAAATTCAAAAATAGCCACTGTAGAGTTTCAATTGTAATTTTTCTAGCAACAGTTTCAAAATTACAAAAAATAGTAATATGTATTTTGTATTTGAGTAAACTGTTGCTAGTTAAATACATATACAACAGAATATTATGTTCCTAATATAACACAAATCAGTTTCAGTTTAAAGTGCACCTTTCCCTTTCCTTTCCGGACCGTCTTTTGCCCAAGTGCTTCTTACGGTCCTCCAAGGCCAACGGACACCGAAGGGGTCGGCCTTAAGACCTTGCATTTGTCCAATAAGGTTAGATTAGTATACTACTTTTTTTCTTTCTATCTTTTCTTCGACCGAAGGGAGAAGGAAGCCTTGTATTAGTCTTGATTATTGATTATTGGGCGAGCCCCCTGATCCGATCATTCATTAGTCGAATACGAGAGTCCAGTCCAGCTCTTATGCCTGAGACCAAAGGTTTTTTTTTTCAATCATTATTATGTTCCTAATATAACGCAAATCAGTTTCAGTTTAAAATGAAAAAAACGGTTTCATAATTTATGACACAATTAATTGACTGATTTCCTTACCTTTTAAAACTCTTTTTTCACATCAATGTTAAATTACAATAATTAATTCAAATTCAAAAAACATTTTCAATAATCAGAAATTAAAATCTAAATCCAAAATACAGATTCAAATTAAAAACAGTAAATCTAATCAGTTAGAGTTAAATAAGGAATGAAACTGTTCCTTGATTTATGCCACATTTAATTAAACAGATTCCTTTACCTTATATGACTCTTTTATTTTTATCTCAGCCATTAATTTACATCAACATAATTCAAATTCAAACAACGATTTTCATAAACAACAAATCAAAGTTAATTCAAAAAACAAAGTGCTTCCAATATTTTTGATGATCTTCTAAAATTTTAAAGAAAATATTAAAAATATAACTCTCCAATTACAGGTATTGATAAATAAACTTGATTATGTTTGTGAATTTCATAAAAAAAAATATTGCAAGAATTACCGAAAAACTTGCAACAAAGTTGCGTAATAGTCGTGGAATTTCAAAATTTGAGATTGTATATGAATTCTATCAGTTCTCAAAAAAATGGTTTGCTCGAATTATTTCTTTCAAATTTAAAGTTATTCATGTCGTTATTTAATTTGAAATTTGAGATACAATTGTTATACAATAAATTTGAATTTTAGTCGATGATAACTAGTATTCAAAAAAAAATGTTCATGTTTGTCGGAATTCGTTTTGCATTTTTGTATATACGAAATAGTTATTTTTAAAGTACGTATTTTAATAGCTATATGTATTTGACTTTATATATTTTAACAGCTATATGTATTTATAATATACATATGCAGTCTATTTATGTGCTCACTGTCTGTTTCAAATATTTTCAGGTATATGTATTTATATTATACATATGCAGTAATTTATATGTTGTAATGAAAATACATATGCATATCATAAATATACATATTAAGACTTGTAATATACATATGCTGCTTCAGAATAAATACATTTGATAAACTGGAATGATTTGAATTGTCAATTATTTTTTAAAAATTATTCTTGTATTAATAATTTCAGGTTATACCAGCCTCAGAGTATGTCTATACAATCCACGACATGGATAAACATTTTATTGTTTGTCTTAAGGAAAAAAAATGTTCTTGCCAAGCATTCCAATTGGACGAGATCTGTGTGTGCATGTTTGTGCGGTACTTGATAGCAAGAGTTTTCAAAAGGGACCATATTGCTATTATTTATACAAGCTAAAAATTGTGTTAAGAATGTATGATCTTCCCATCTATCCTCTACTACACAAAATGAGTGGATAATTCCACAGGAGATATTGGAGGAGATAGTTTTGCCCTCAAAATACAAGCGACCCCTTGGGAGACCTACAAAGAAGAATCGTGAAAAATCGAGAAGAGATATGTTCAAAAAAAAAAATTATTGTAGTTCATTCACAATAGATGTTCATGTAGAAAATATAATAAATGATAAGTTTATTGATGTATTCAGTCAAAAAATAATTGCTTCATTTTTTCACTGATTATTATATGATTCTAAATTTTGATAATTTTTTTAATGTTATTGAACTTTTTGTAGTTAAATTATTGCAAATGTTATCATTAAGAATATAGTATACAAGACGTGTAACATCATTTATTTATATTTAATGAACTGTACGTTACACAAGTCAAAATTTTAATCTAAAAAAAATACATATGGGAATCTAATAAAAACCTATGTCAATCTGTAAAAAGTAAGAATAAGTTAATATACATTTATGTAATAAATAAAAGTATTTAAGAATACATATAATGACTTATCAATTACATAACTAAAACTTTAAATACATTTGTTTTTTTTTTTTAAAAAAAACATATACATTAATCATACATAAATATGCATTATTCATAGATATATATAGATATATGAAAAAAAGACAGAATACATATACAGGCCCTTGAACTATTTCACTTTTCCCGTATAGGCACCTCAATTTAGTCAGGTACCTATTGAACCATTTACTCCTTCACAAATGGTTTCAATTGAGTCCAATTTGCTGACGTGATAAAAAATGTAAAATGCGTGTAATACATACGCTGATGATGTGGCGAAGTAACGAATTAAATAACGACACGTGACATTTTAATTTAAAATAACTATAAATTTTTTTTTAATAGAATTAAATTTAAATTAAAAAAAAAAAAAAAAAAAACCCCCCCCCCCCCCCCACCAGCCCCCTTCTCCACCCCCGTATCCCTTCTCTTCCAAACACCTCTCCCCCCAGCCCTCTTCCCCCGTATCCCTTGTCTTCCAAACACGAACCCCTCCCCCCAGCCCCCTTTCCCACCCCTAGCAGTCTTTTTCTTCCAAACACCATCACCGCCTTCGTCGATTGAACAACCCCCCTCCCCCAGCCCCCTTTGCGGATTGAACATAGAAAGAAGAAAAAAAATTGTATCTTGTATTTTTTTTTTAATTTCTTCAATGTGTTTTTTAAAAAAGTCATTAATGGAGAAGAATATATGGACTCAATTTATATATGATTGATTTTTAAAGAAACCATTAATGGAGATTAAGATATGGAGAAGAAGATGATGGCTATTTTTTTTTTTTAATTTCTTTATAATGTGTTTTTTTATTGGTTGATGGTTTTTTATGTTTAATTATGTTGATTAATTGTGGTTTCTCACTCAATTTATAAGTTAATGGTTTTTAAAGAAGCCATTGATGGAGAGAAGATATGGAGAAGAAGATAATGATTATTTTATTTATTTATTTTTTTAAATTCTTTTAATGTATTTTTTTTAATTGGTTGAAATTTGTATGTCTAATTATTTTAAATTAATTATGGTTTCTCACTCTCCCTTGGGAGAGTGCATTACACATGCCACGCCATGTCAGCGCCACATTAGCAATTGGGCTCAATTGACACATTTTGTGAAGGAGTAAAGAATTCAATAGGTACATGGCTTAGTTGAGGTGTCTATGCGGGAAAAGTCGAATAGTTAAGGGGTTTGTATATGTATTTAGCCATGAAAAAAAATCTATGAATAACTCATAAATACATATGCTTATGTGGTAGAATACATACGTATTAAACTGGACAAATACACATACATATGTATGGACAAAAAAATATATATTCAGACAAATATATATATATATATATATATGCATAGCAGAAAATATATATTCAGACTTGTAAAAAACAAATGCAGTATTCATATATACATATGCATTAATTAATACATATGCATAACGTAAAAGGGTACAACACGCATTTCTGATAAAATACTTATGTATTAATCATAAATATATACGCATCATAAAAATATATAGACTTATGTAAAACTATACAATAATTATGTATTATTTAGAAGTATATGTGCAGAATTGAAAAAAAGTGCATGCATTTCTCAAAATACATATGCATTACTCAAAAATGCATATATATAAAATGAAAAATACAAATGTATAATTGAAAAATACATATAATGAATGAAACATACGTATTCATTACTGAAAATTATATTCAAAATTAGAAAGCACATATCCATACCAAAATATGCAAAACAGTAGCATAAACTAAGCACAAACAACCGTATTTTAGAAATTTAAACATAAAAAATCTAACAATTACAACAAAGAAAATATTAAGATATCAATTTTCAACATTAAAGTGACAAATGAAACCTAAGAAATATTCAACTAAATCTTAGTCTGCCTAAAGTTCATTATTGTAAAATACAACAAATTCAAAATAATCTTCAAATATCATGCACTTCAATATCTTCTGTTATCCCAATATCCCTAAGATGCCTCATTAGTGCTTCATCATCACTTTGTGCCTTCTCTTCTTCTTTCCTCGAACCAAAATGCCACAACATTAAAGCATATCTCGTGCGAAGAAGATCTGGATCAAAATTAATAGTTGAAACATACACATGAATTACTCTTGCCATGTATATTTTGAGAACGCAACAGTTATACAACATAAAAATACAATTATATGTCTAAACAATGCAACATATGTATTTAAGAAAATACATCCTAAAAGTTACATTACTAGTGAATATCTAAGTTATCAACACATCAAAATACAAAAATTATCGTCACCTGATGTACGTAAAAAATACATTTCAACAAACAAGAACTACATATCACATTCAAAATTTAATGACTACCAAATACGACTTAACATCGAATAAAATTTTTAGAGGTAAACATAAAAACACATATCTAAACTGAACGTATTTTCAGAATACATATTAGAATTCAACAAACACATATGTATTTTGTGAATACATGAATTGTACAAATTTAATTTACAAGAACAGAGTATAACAACACATATACAAATTATTTAACAAATGTATTTTCAGAATACATAATACACTTCTATATAAAAATATATATACAAAAACTTTGCCATTGATAAATACAAATATCTTACACAAATTTTAGATATCAAGTATATATTTAAAATATATTGTAAATAACATATACAATTCATATAAATAACAAAATTTTCGAATAGCACCATACCTCCTCCACTTTCTCTTGTTCAGATTCATAATCTGATGCAACGGGAGTTGCAATTTTACTACATTCTTCTTTTTCATCCGATTTCATCTTTTTCATTGATTTTTGAAATTTTATGGGTTTTGGAGATGAAGATTTTGTCAATGCTCCACAATCTTTTCGGGATTGTTACGGTGCTTCAATCTCAACTCTTCAAAGATAACACCTTCGTTAGACAGAATATTAGTAGAACCCAAGTTAAAATCTTCGTCTTGTGTTAAAGCAAGACTAAGCGATGGTAGTTCATCGAAAACTAAATTCTTCGATTGATTTTCTCTAACTGAACTACTACGATTTGTATGTTGAGCCATTATACAATAACTCGTACAATTTCAACAAAACAAAAAAACCCAAAAAGACGAGTTTCGCAAACTAATTTTTAAAAAAATGACGACACTAAAACACCTTAACAGAAATTAAAAGAAAAAAAAAACATGCATTAACTAAATAAAAACTTACCTTAAAAAATGGAGATGATCTTTATCAAGATGTGGGATTTCATGCGGAATTTGGGAGAATTTGAAAAAAAAAAAAAAAAAAAAAAAAAAAGGGGGGGGTAAAAGGGAAATTGGGAAAAAAAAAAAAAAAAAAAAAAAAAAAAAAAAGGAAGTTGGGGGAAGTGAAATAGGTAGAGTAAAAATAGGGAATTGAAAATAAGAGAGTAGATTTCACGCGCTTTTAAGAAAAAAAGATAAAATATTGCTAGTTTTGTTATTAGTTGTAATTTTGCCAACCTATTGTTATTTCTTGTAATTAATATCTTAAGGTTGCTAGTTTATGCAATTTTTCCTTTATCTAAATATCTGTTTGACCAAAGATTTTAGATCAGATTTTGAAAATCTATCTTGAGAAAAATTTCAAACTTTCAAAATCTAGTCCAAAACAATTCTTAGGAGAAATTTCACTTTTTCAAGTTCTGAAAGCCACAATTACAAAAGCTTAATTTTTAAGTTTCAATTTCAAAATTTATGATCCAACGAACGTTTAAAAAAAAAATTTACATAATAAATATATCTTATATTTTATCGTAATTTTCTTTAAATGTCCTAACAAAAAATTAAATAAAATTAATCCAGTTCCAGGACCATTTCACATACATGCAAGGTTCAGAAAAAGGTTGGACCTCAAAAGAGAGTGCCATAAATAGTTTATTCTGATGCAAACATTAGTGATTGATTTGACCATTAAAATTCTTTACTTATAGATCATACTGGGTAATTTTATCTTTGCTTCCTGCCTTTGCCACTAAGCTATTGGAGCCTAATAGGGTAAATAAAAGAATTTTAAGTTCTATATTTTGGTGAGAAGATATCTATAAAACACCAATAAACAAATAATTCTTTTGAAATTTGTATAAATTGTTAAATTAATTAGCTTAATATAATCAAAGTCACGTCACTTAAGCAAGTAAGTATTGGTTGTAACTTGTGTTCTAGATAAAGTTAGTTATGCAGAAAGAAGCAAACAAAATATTTCTTAGTTCTATACTTCAAAGTTAACCCCCCTCAAAAAATGAAACAACCAACAACAAAGAAACACAAAAATGATTTTAAAAGATACGCCGTTGCCGGGGATCGAACCCGGGTCACCCGCGTGACAGGCGGGAATACTCACCACTATACTACAACGACTTTGTTGTTTGCTGTCAAAATATAAACAATATTTAGTTCGATAATTGCATTTAGATTATTAACATAAATTACAGACTATTTGGAACCTAGTTCCAAGTTTGTTCATGATTGTCACCCATATATTGTCAATATTACAGACTAAGGATTTAGTGTCACTAGTTACTAAATGCTAATATAGGCGAGAAACCATCAAAATTTGCGGTCAATAAAGTAAAATTAAAAAAAAATTAATTTTATTTATCTTTATTCCAAAATAGTTGTCACATTTTGTTTATCTAGAGTTAATTTGAGTAGTCCTTAAAGCTAATTTAATTAACTTAATTTAATATTTTAAAATTACAGTTTAGTTTATTAAAAATTATACGAAATTTACTAGTATAAGTTGCTTTATTCTTCGGATATCTATAGCAATATGATTAAAATATTCTAAGATATTTATTGAAGATAGTATAATTTGACTCTAAAAAAGTGAAAGATAATTATTTTGGGATGGATGAACTATAACTCCAAATCTCTTAATGGAGTTCTTGACTTCTTGTTATTTTAATTACATGATTTTTTTTGTAATGAATTTATTCTTATCGTAACTAAATGTATGAGTCAATCCAATCTCACTAATTTATGAGAATCATAAATGTATAGAGTTTCTACAAGCAATTAAAGACTACCCCTCTATTCCTACATCTTTTTGGTTTGAGTACATCTTTTAATAAAAAAACCCTCTGTTTCATTTTAGTAGTAGACCCTTATTGACTTGACATTTTCTTTACAAAAATATTTAATAGAGATTTATTTTATAAAAACAATCTTATTAATTATGCATTGAAAATATAAATTTTATTATACTCCCTCCGTTTCATTTTAGTTGACCCTTATTGACTTGACACTCCCCTTAAAAAAATATTTAATATAGATTTATTTTACTATAATAACCCTATTAATTATGCATGAAAAATATAAATTTTATTATATATACTTTACATGATCATTTAATGATAGGGGTAATGTTGAAAAAATACAATAAATTTCTCTTGATTTTTGAACTTAGACAGCTAAAATGAAACAAATATTTTTAGTAAGAGGGCCAGCTAATATGAAACGGAGGGAGTATAATACTTTACATAATCATTTAATGATAGGGGTAATTTTGAAAAAACACAATAAATTTCTCTTGATTTTAGAACTTACACAACTAGAATGAAACAAATACTTTTAGTAAGAGGGTCAGCTAATATGAAACGGAGGGAGTACTCATTTTAAAAAATTAAAGGTAACTTTACCAGGTTACCCTTAATTAAAATTTATTTCTTTTTAAGTGACATTAATTACTATATTTAAATTTAAGGACATATTAGGAAGATTATGATAAAAATATTGTTGAAAGCTTAAATATACACTTATTTACAACAAAATCACAAAAAAGAAGCATTTATAAAGAAATGGAGGAAGTAATTATTTTGTCACTTAACGGGGTTCTTGTTTTAATGTAGTAACATGATTCTTTGTTGACTGTTGTCACTACTGTTACTAAATGTATGAATCAATCCCATCTCATCAATTTATGAGAATTATAAATGTATAAAGTTTCTATATGCAATTAAAGGCTAATGTAATTGGAATAGGAAAAGCCCTTTGAATACATCAAAATTATTGTAGGAAACAAGGGGGCAAGTCAAAGAAAATCTTGTTCAAAGTGTAAGTTACTGTGGTTTCCTTAGAGGAGTCAATTGTTTTAAACGCATGCCATAATTATCATTAATTCATAGTACTTAATTATTAATTTCACTCCTCTCTAGTTCAACAAACTTTAATGACTTTGTATAATTAATACACAATTAATCAAATCTCATTCATTTTCTTGAAGCTAAACATATCATATAAAGATCCTACTCAACGGAACAATTTCACTACAATTCTCAAATCATACCATCATATTTTCTTCGACTAAAACGTTCTCTAACAAAGGCGTCTCCGGCTCCGACTCATCCTCTTTCTATGGGAAATGATGATAATGAAGCTTGCGACACTAGGCTCACACTTGGACTTGCCACAAGTGATCATCACATATTACCAAAACAAAACCAAGACGACCATAAGAAAATTACTTGTCAAGATCTATCTATTATTCCTCTTCATTCTAGTCATGATGGCACCGATAAGATTGATGGGTCCAGCTCAAAAACTTGTAAGAATTACACTAAATTTAATAATGAGAGCAAGAAGATTGGTATGAGAAAGAAACTAAGGCTCACCAAAGAACAGTCCACCTTACTTGAAGACAGTTTCAAACTTCACACTACACTTGCTATGGTATCATTATATATCTTATGTTTTATGTCTTTCTATATTTAACTTATATACGTTGACAGGCTAAAGAAATTTTGTATCATTGTCGTATCACGTGACTTGTAGATAAATTTGATGAAACAATTCTTTAACTAATGCAGGGTCAGAAACAAGAACTAGCTGCAAAGTTAAAACTCAAACCACGACAAGTAGAAGTATGGTTTCAAAATAGAAGAGCAAGGTGATTAAAATCTAATTATTTACCATCTCTCTATTTCAAATTGCTCTTAACCCTTCTTAATTCTTTTTTGTTTTAATTATTGTGTGTTATAAAGGACTAAACTGAAGCAAACAGAAGTAGACTGTGAGTTCTTGAAGAAATGGTGTCAAAGTCTGAATGGTGAAAATAATAGGCTGAAGAAAGAGCTGCAAGAACTAAGATCTATCAAGATTGATCAACGTATTCATCTTCAACTTTCCAAGGCTAGGACACTGGCTCTATGTTCATCATGCCGGAAAATTTCAAGGGGCGACACTGATGAAAAGCATGAAACAGGGACGGAAAGTGGTTGGTGATGCAATGTTTGAAAGAGCAAATTGAAACAAAGTTCTTGTCAATGGGAAGAACAAATAATAGCCCTTTTTTTTTACCGCAGACATTATTAAACAAAAGCATGACATGCTAATATAGATGAAGAACCACAATTTGTGATTCACCATAGATTTTCCAATCTAGAAACAGATATTAACTTTTATACTTTTTTATGTTGCTCTAGTTCATCAATCTTTGGTTGATAATATAGTACAAGGGGTGGAGACACATCGCTATAAATAGTGTCATCTAATATATAGTCAGTGTAGCTAGACTTTTAAAATCTACTTACTTTTCATTAGAAGTGCCTTCCAGGAAAGTGCTCTTAGTTTTGTTTTGAAAAACACTCTTGCAAGATATTTGCGCTTGACCAAAATTCCAAAATCCTTCCAGAGGAGCTAAAACTTTCAACTTCTAAAAAATAGCTTTTGCTATTATTTTTCTCTAAAAGTTTGGTCAAACACATAAACTCTCTCAAATAAGCACTTAAAAAGGCACTTTTGGCTTACAAGAAGATTGGCTAAACAGTCAAAATAGTTTTGTAGAGTTCTGGCTATACGAGACCATGTGTCTGAAAATACTATTGAAAAAAAAAATTGTATGGGAGCTATACACACCTGAGGACAATCTTGCATCCAATGATCGTCACTTTTCAATTCTCATTGCTTAATTAGTTTTAAGTGTAGAAAATTGAACAACTAATAGAAAACCCATCGCTCTTACTTTCTCCTCGTCTAGGACCTCATGTAAATGCAATTTCACTGAAAAAAAAAACACTTCATAACATCCAACGAGAAAACCCTTTAACTATTATTACAGAAAATGGAGGAACAGCACAATTCATCGTGCACATTATTATCACGATTAACTTATTTAGACCAGTAACGCCAACTGTTTGTTGCAAAAGAGTTCCGAGAACAAAAACTGTTGCAGCCAAGATTATCTACGAAAACACGTCTGAAGTGTTCTCCTCAGAAGAAGAGCACTGCAGCAGAGGCAGAGGCTTTTGGTGCATTCATTAGCCTCCCTTCATTATTCACAAGCCTTATCAGACACGAGACTACTTGGGCAATAGATTTCCTTTTTGGGAATATCTTCCTTCTCTTTGACACCATGGAATGCCCAAGCAAATATTCCAGAAACAGAATCCACCAGCTTCTCTATTACGAGACCAGCTACCTCCACTGTCTTGAGGTGATGAATCAAGCACCGGACAGGAGCTTCTACCTTATTCCAATATTCATCCTCATCAAACTCATATTGGTGAATCCACGAGAGTATGTTCTAAAATAAGCACACGAGCGAATCTCCCATTAAGAGTTGTAACAACCCATGTATAAGTTATAACAGACACTGAATAGGACTAAAAATACAACTTGTTCGTGTAACAAAAGATAAGAACACATCTATAGTTACTGCCAAACAGTATATACAAGACCATACAAGTTAAGAAAATTAAGTTTCCAATTTAAATACTGTTTATTCATCTTTTGGAAACAAAATAGAATTAGAAAACATGATATCCCAGTTAGTGTTCAACGCATCCCAGTCATACCTACTCCGATAAGTGTACTGTCCTATCAGCGTCTGACAACAAAATGTCACCAAATTTGTGTCCATGATAACAGGTTCCAAATAAACATTGCAAAGAATGCAGTTAACAACAAGAGGCAACAAAACAATTAAATTGCCATACTTGGGATGCCGATTCATCGTAAAGAAATAAGTTTGACGATAACATTCTCCAAGCAAGGCCAGTGCCTCGGCAAGTTCAGTATTCCTGGAAGGTGCCATTTCACAAAATCTAATTGAAGATGAAGGGATTTGCAGCTGGAAGTGGTAGATGGTAGATTTGTCAACTGCCACTAAGAAAATACCTAGGCAGAAAAAAATAAAACAAAAAGTTAAACAAACTAAATAAATAGAGATTTTCGTATTGAGCTTAATGAACAAGGACTTGGGCGGACTATATCACAAGGTAAGTAAGAAAAACCTTTATAAAGCTGATTGTACAACGTACAAGAAATATTGACAGAAGCCTAAGCCTGAGACGTTGAAGACAAAACCCAACATGATAACCCCTCTGTCAAATTGTCAAATTTGTGTTGAATGTCTCTCAATGTTGAGAGTCTTGCCATTAAATAGAAAGTATTCAAAGATAACATTCCCAAAAATCTGCCTTTCCTATCCCTAAAGATCAGCTACTTTATCCCTTTGAATCTGCTATTGTATCCCTAATAATCTGCTATTCTATCTCTTGATTACTACATCATATCTCTTAAATTACAAATATACTACAATATATAATTACATTAATATATACAATATTCATTATTAATTCATGATCTTTGAGTTGTCCACCATGCTAACACCCTCAAGTCTAGTTTATAGTTAGTATATATATCCCTAAAGGTTATCTCTCCATAGATTCAGAAATGACAAACTATGCCTGGAGAAGTTGCGAAGAAAGAGAAGAAGTGCTTACCAGAGCAAACCAGGAACATAGCTTCAGA
Organism: Capsicum annuum; assembly: GCF_002878395.1. NCBI lineage: Eukaryota > Viridiplantae > Streptophyta > Magnoliopsida > Solanales > Solanaceae > Capsicum > Capsicum annuum. The sequence goes on from NC_061117.1 coordinate 202,911,213, forward strand.
CTTTTGGCCCCGGTCATCGTTTGGAGTACTATTATCAACCTTGGTAATCATTGCACACTCTGAAATCAAATTTTAATTTGCGACGGGCAGACACTTCAGCAATAGATGCTACATTTGCAATTTCCACATTTCCAGACATATCTAAAGATAGGAGAGTTGGACAAGAGACATGCTTCCTTGTTGGAAACCATATAATATCACGTACCAATGTCTTTAAATTCAAACGGAGAAAAACCACTCTTCTTTGGCTATAGCAAAACTATAGCTTCAAACACTCAAGCATTGGGCAACCAGATCGAATATAATCTACCGATTGATCCATTAGCATAACCTTATCAAGAGATAATGTTGTTAGAGACTTCAATTCACTCTTCTTTTTTGTATTTATCTTACCATATGTCAACCAGAGTTCAACCAAATTAGAACGGCTTAGAATACAATTAGGCAGACCATAATAAGCATGTGGCTGGAATGTATCACGTCTAGAGAAAGACAAGCCAAGGACCTTCGAATTCTTATTTAATGCGAACCGAATCCTTATACAAATTTCATTGGCCATCCTTTTCTCACTCCCCAGTAAATCATACTGCCGTATGTATGACTATTCTGCCAGATACTCTTTGCCGAAATGAGTGAGATAAGCTAAAATGAAGCTCTTATAAAGAAGAAACGCATGAGGAACGGAACGAAGTTCAAGAACCTTTCTTCATAGTCAGGACAACTATCTCGACCACAATAAGCATAGAAGTCTCCCAAAACATGCATTGATCAAAATTGAGTGTGTGGATGAACGACCAGAGTTCATGAAATCTTCTACTAAAGATTGTTTCGGCAGCATCCTTTGATGGCAATAAGGAGAGAATATGAATGAGGATGGTCAGGTAGTCCACAGATGTCATCCTCATCCATACTCTCTCTCCTTATTGTCATCAAAGGATGCTTCAAAACAATCTTTATTAGAAGATTTCATAAACTCTGACCATTCATCCACACACTCAATTTTGATCAATGCATTGAGGGCACTATTGTGCCTATTGTGGTCAAGCTAGTCGTCTTGATTATGAAAACAAGTTCTTGAACTTTGTTTTCCATGTGCTTCTACTTAATAAGAGCCTAACTATTCATAAGTTCTGCCTTAAGTTTCACTTTAGCTTATCTCACTCATTTCGGCAAAGAGCATCCCACTGAATAGACATATCGTAGTATGATTTCTGGAGGAGTGAGAAAAGGATGGCTACTGAAATTTGTACTTGGATCCGGTTCGAATTAAATAAGAATTCGAAGGTCCTTGACTTGTCTTTCTCTAGACATGATACATTTCAGCCATATGCTTATTATGATCTGCCTAATTGTGTTCTAAGCCGTCCTAATTTAGTTGAACTCCAGTTGACATTTTGTAAGTTAAATACAAAAAAGAAGAGTGAGCTGAAGTCTCTAACAACATTATCTCTTAATGAAGTTATGTTAAAGAATCAATGTTGAATTATATTCTATCTGGACCAATGCTTGAGCAATTGAAGCTGTGGTTTTGCTATGACCAAAGAAGAGTGGTTCTGTTCAATTCGAATTTAAAGACATAAGTACTTGGCACTATATCGTTTGGAACAACGATTTATGTCCCCTGCCCAACTATCCTATCATTAGATATGATAGAGAGCCCATCAATCTCGATATCTCCTCTTCTAGGACCTCATGTAAATGTAATTTCACAAACAAACAAAAGGTTAAAACTTTATAACATCCAACAAGAAAGCCCTTCAACAGTTATTACAGAATGCAGGAAACTGTTTCCACAGCACAATCCATTGTGCACATAATTATCATGAGTTCAACTTATTTATACCTAACTGTTTATTGCAAAAGAGTTCCTGGAAACAAACTGTTCAAACTAAATGAATCTAGGCAAATACATCTGAAGGGTTCACCTCAGCAGAAGCAAACTGCAGCAGAGGTAGAGGCAAATGGTGCATTCATTAGCCTCTCTTCATATTCAGGAGCATTAGAGAAGAAATAAATTGGGCATTGATCAATTTCTGCCTTTGAGCCTCCATCTTCATTTCCTATAACACCATGGCATGCCCGAGCCAATATTCCAGAAACTGAGTTGAGCAGCTACCACCACCGCTTTGAGGTGATGAGTTAAGCAGTGGACAGGAGTATCTACCATATTCCAATATTCATCCGCATCAAATCATATGGGTGAATCCACGAGAGTGTGTTCTTAAATAAGCACAAGCGATCCCGTTAAGAGTTGTACTAACCCGAGTATAACTGACACATTAGGAACTAAAGATTACAAATTGCTAGGGTAACACAAGATGAGAACACATCTATAGTTACTGTCAAACAATACAAATAAAAACATACAAGTTCAGAATATTAAGTTTCCACCTTGAATACTGTTTTTTGTCTTTTGGGAAAGAAAAAGAGAAACAGAAAACATGATATCCTATGTTTCTACTTGATTATTTTTCAGGATTACCAAATAACGAGTAAAAAGGAGAGGGAGATTAGGAAAAATTATCCTATTTGCATATAGTAGAGAGACACACTCATACACACATTTCATAGAAGGGACGTTGTATATGAAATTTGAAAAAAATGTATTTTAGAAAAGGAAAATGCCAGAGTTAAGAGTTCAACACATCCCAGTTATACCTACTCTGGTTAGTGTAGTGTCCTACCAGCGTCTGACACCAAAATGTTGCCCAATCTTTAGGTTCCAAATACTTTGCAAAGAACACAGTTAACAACAAGAGCAGCAAAACAATTAAACTGTCATACTTGGGATGTAGATTCATTGTAAGAAGTAAGTTTGACGATAAGATTCTCTAAGCAAGGACAGTGCTTCAGCAAGTTTAGCATTCGTGCAAGGTGCCATTTCACAAAATCCAATTAAAGATGAAGGGATTCGCAGCTGAAGGTCGGAGATGGTAGATTGTCAACTGGCACGAAGGAAATACCTAGGCAGACAAAAAGTAAACATAAAAGTTAAAGAACCTAAACAAATATTTCCTATCTATTTAGTTGAACAATGCATATCTAGACCATGAAAAGAATATTGTAAGTTCAAATTAAGCTAAAACACGTTTCAGAACATTAGTAATCCGATGTTGGCGGAAAGGATTATGTCTAAGGGAAATGATCCTATGCACTATGAACATGTTACTAAATGATCAAGAAAACAAGGGAGCCTCTTCCATATGTTGTCAAGGAGATCTTACAACAGCAAAGAATGCTGCATCGACCAAATTTGATGCAAAGACTAGCTAAACCAAACCATGAAAATCATCCATCTAAATTGCATAGAAGAAGTAGCCTAGAGCAGTGTTCAGGGAAGCGTGATGCGGAAAAAAGCTATAAGGCTCCGCATCACACATTACGCGAAGCGTGAAGCGATGCGAGCACGTCATTGAAGTGAAGCAGTGAAGAAGAAGAAGGCGCAGCAGTGGTAGTCGCACAGTGAAGAAGAAGAAGTCGCAAAAGTGGACTTCAAAGTTAACCTTAGAAAATTGCAGCAGTGATAGTCACTGCAGTAGACTATTTTTTTAAATTTAAAATTGACCCTAAATATAAAATCAACACAAAGTTACTCTTTTTTAAATTTAAAATCGACCCTAAAAATAAAATCAACATGATGCGCTCGCACCAGCCCCACGCAGCGAGAGGGGCCCGCATCGCTTCGCTTTATCGCATTATGTGACAATGCGAGAGCATTACTGAACACTGGCCTAGAGTCGCATGACAGCTTCACTATACTTTTGAGTTTTTACTATCTAGCCTTGATATAACCTTCTGCATGCAAAACTGTCAACTATGCTGTAGGACATATCATATTGACTAATCTACCATTTCAAGTTTTACAAAGACAACATGAGAAGGGTGTGTTTGTATTCTGATGAATTGAAATAAATCTTTCTTTTTCTCGATGAATTAAAATAAGTTTTCTTAAGAGAAGTACAGAAGCAGTAAACAAAATCATGACTTAATCAACAAGGACTTGTCCTGACGACCACAAGGTAATTAGGTAAGTAACAAAAGCATTAAAAACTAATTGCACAATGCACATGAAGTATTGACAGATGCCAAAATCTGAGACATTAAAGACTATCCAGCACCATAACCCCTCTAGTACATAAATGTACTGATATTCCATCTCGTGAATAGAACTGTTTATAGCAAGTATATCCACCAAAAAAGTTATTACTCTCAATAGAGTAGAAATCATAACTATACCTGGAGAAGTTGTGAACAAAGAGAAGAAGTGCGTACCAGAGCAAACTAGGAACGTAGCTTGAAACTTTTGGCTCCACTACTTGTTTGCAGTAATATTCTCATATCCTGGTAATCCTTGAACTCTCTGAAGTCAAATTCTTCCATACAGATGACAGATTTCAACGATAGATGTTATATTTGTAATATCCAAGACCTCCACTGTTCCAGATAAATATAATGATAGGAGAGATGGACAGGTGACATGAACCCTTGCTCCGAAAACATCTAATGCCAAGTACAAATTTCTTTAAATTTGAATTGAGCAGAACCACTCTTCTATGGACATAACAAAACCACAACGTCAATTCCTCAAGCATAGGGCAACCAGATGGAATATAATCAATCATCAATCGACTGATCCATTAGCATTATATTATCAAGAGAAAATGTTATTAGAGACTTAAAGTCACTCTTCTTTTTTGTATTCATCTTACAGAATGCCAATGCAGTTCAATCAAATGAGGACTGCTTAGAACACAATTAGGCAGACCATAATAAGCCTTGGCTCAAATGTATCATAAACAGAGAAAGACAAGTCAAGGACCTTCAAATTATTATTTAATGCTAATTGGATCCAGGTATCATGATTTCATTAGCCAATCTTTGTCTCACTCTTCAGAAAATCATACTACCGCATGTCTATTATGTCGGATACTCTTTGCCGAAATGAGTTGAGATAAAGCTAAAATGAAACTGAAGGCAGAACTTATGAATACTTAGGCTTAAGAAGAAGCAGATGATGAATGAAGTACAAGACCCTTTCGTCAAAGTCACGACGAATAGTTCGACTATAATAGTAACAGTCGTGTTCTAGAAGCATGCATTAATCAAAAGTGAGTGTGCGGATGAATGACCAGAGGTGATTAAATTTTCCAATTAACATTGTGTTGACAGTAGCCTTTGATGGGGTCAAAGAGAGAATATGGATGAGGATATCTGGTAGTCCACTGATGTGGTGTTCGTTAAAGTCACATCTTCTTTGTCTTGCAGACATATTCATTTTTATAGCACATCATAACACATTTAGGTGCGACAAACTGAAAACTATGGGATGAAGGAAATCTTTAGCCTTAGCCCTTAAATAAAATTATTCAGAAAGAACATGTTGTTCCTGGTTGCGGATTGATCTATAGAGAGAACTAACATATGTTATTCCTACAAAGCAAGAGGAAGGGAACAAGAGATTGCATCACTCTAGTTAATTAGATATAGGAATCCTAGAGTGCATCAATCTCAACATATGAAATATCCATTGAGATAGCAGTTAATGATGATAAAACATTAGATCTTGGGAAATTTTTTAATGTAACTAAATTTTGAAGTTTCAATTAAAAGATTTCCAAGTTGGGAACATATAATCTTATATTCAATAATTTTCTAAGTGTACCTACTGATAAAACAAACTAGTGCAAACTCAACTACTATTTTTTCAGAATAACCATGGTTTTCAGATAAGCTTGCATGCACCTCAACCAATTCCATAGGATACCTATCACCTCCTACCAGTAGCTGGAACCAGGTAACTTTCCCAACAAGGCTAACAACGGGTTTGTGCTCCATGCTATATATGAGTTTTTGGTTTGTGCTTAGATACTATTTTGAATGTTGTCTTTTTCTAGGCAACAACTTATCGGTATGTCTAAATCTGTGCAAGTGTGTGCCGTTACTGATCTAAGAGCGAAAACTCTTCACAAATTAGCACACATTTTATGCACTTATCGCATTTGTGTGCAGGTTGATCTTGTCTGGGCCATTCAGAATAACAAATCTAATTTATATATTGTTTTCAAATTTTTGGATCTCAGAATGAAAATGTAGTTGCGTAACTTTATATTATGAGCTACATCGCTACTTAGCGGTCCATGAGTCCATGCGTCCATGAGTTATGTTGACATTAGAGACTTGTTAAGGTTTCAAGAGGAAGGATTGTTTGTAAAGCTGGCCTATAATTGTAAGTAATAATACATTTCTTTCTATTCTATTTGATTATATAATGGATTATATGTACACTACACACACACATATATATACACATATATATATACAGACATACAGTGTATTTTCACATTTATTTTATTAACTATGATGATAATATGATATAAGCTTAAAAGGAGGAATTAGGATTCATATTGCTTTTAAGTATTTTGGGTCTATAATATAAGGAAATGGGGAGATCGACGAGGATGTCACATTTTATATTAGAACGTGGATGGATAAAATGGAGGATCGTATCAGGTGTCCTATGTGATATGACGTGTCACCGAAACTTTAAGGTAAGTTCAATAAAGGAATGGTTTTACCGACTATGTTTTACATGGTTGAGTATTGGCCAGTCAAGAACTCTCAAGTTCAAAGATGAAGGTAGCAGAAATGAAGATGCTTAGATGGACCTATGGGCATATTAAGAAATACAAGATCAAGAATGAAAATATATGGGGCAAATTGGGGGTTGCTTCCATGGTGGACAATATGTGTGAATCGAGACTAAGGTGATTTTGGCATGTGAAAAGCAATACATGGCACATCTTCTGCTTACCAAGGACAAGCTAAGATCCTAGATAGGAGAACATTGAGGTCGAGGATTAATGTAAAAGTTAGTAGGTAGTCGAGTGACTTCTCTCTTCCCAGTGCGGTATTCTAGGCTAGAGCAACTATCTGCTTCCTTACTAGTATTATTATGCTGGCACTATATTCTTCATTTATATTACTGTTGTTGTCACTTATACTCTAGCTATCTTTTATTTTGTTCAAACATGTTATGAAAAATGATTTTGTTAGAGCTGAGGGTCTATAGAAAACAACCTCTTTATCCAACAAAGGTAGGGGTAAGGTCTAGGTACACCCTACCCACCCAAACCCAAACTCCAATTACGAGATCACACTGGGTATGCCGTTGTTGTAGCATTCATATGGCTTACCTCAACTTGTTTGGAACTAACACGTAGTTGTTATTGTTATATCCTTTTGATCTTTTTTGTTAGAGATAATGGAGTTTACACTTGTTTTTTTATCGGTGGGTACTTAGAAAGTTATTAAATCTAAGAATATATTTTCTTGTCTTTAAAGTTTATTAATTCAAACTTCATATTTAATTACTTCAAAAAAATTCCCAATATGTTTGATCTATGTTTTATCATCATGAACTTTATCTCTAAATGGAAATTTGATATGTTGATTAGCTTGAGGGAAGAAAGTTCTTATTCCTTTTCTTTTGGTATGTAGGAATAACATACATCTGTCCCTTTCTATAGATTAATCCTCGATCTTGAAAAAACTATTCTTTACAAATATCCCAATTTCAGGCTAACGGTTTCCTTTATCTCATAGTTTTCAATTTGTCACACCTAATATATGTTATGATGTTATACAAAAATTAATTTGTTTTCAAGGAAAAGGAGTTGTGACCTTAATGAAGACCACATCAGTGGACTACCAGATGCAATCTCCATATTCTCTTCTTATTGCCATCAAAGGATGCTACAAAGACAATCTTTTTTGGAAGATTTCATAAACTCTGGTCGTTCATCTACACACTCAATTGTGATCAATGCATGTTTCGAGGGCACTATTGTGCTTATTGCGGTCGAGCTAGTTGTCCTGCCTATGACGAAAGGTTCTTGAACTTTGTTCGCCGTGTGCTTCTTCTTAGTATGAGCCTAACTATACACAAGTTCTGCCTTAAGTTTTACTTTAGCTTATCTCACTCATTTTAGCAAAGGGCATCCAACAGAATAGACATATCGCAGTACGATATCCCGAGGAGTGAGAAAAGGATGGCTAATGAAATGGGTACCTGGATCCGGTTCGCATTAAATAAGAATTTGAAGGTCCTTGACTTGTATTTCCCACAACATGGTACATTTGAGGCACGTGCTCTTTATGATCTGCCTAATTGTGTTCTCAGCCGTCCTAATTTGGTTGAACTCTGTTTGACATATTGAAAATTTTATAAAAAAGAGTGAACTGAAATCTCTAACAATATTATCTCTTAATGAAGTAAAGTTAATGGATCAAACGATGAATTATATTCTATCCGGTTAAAACTGTGGTTTTGCTATGGCCAAAGAAGATTGGTTATGCTCAATTAGAATTTCAAGACATTGGTACTTGGGATTAGATGGTTTGGAACAAAGATTCATGTCCCCTGCCCAACTCTCCTATCATTAGATATGATCGAAAGCCCATCAATCTAAAAATGTAATTTCACCCAAAAGAAAAAAAAATTTAAAGAAGAAACTTTCAAACATCGAACAACAAAGCCCTTCAACAGTTACTACGGGAAACTTTTTCCACAGCAAAATTCATTGTGCACATTATTATCATGAGTTTAACTTTATTTATACCTATAACAACTAGCTATTTATTGCGAAAGAGTTCCTAGCTGTTTATTGCAAAAGAGTTCCTTGAAACAAACTTTTCGACCTAAAAGAATCTAGGCAAATACGTCCGAAGGGTTCACTCGGTAGAATCACACTGCAACAGAGGCAGAGGCTAATGGGGCGTTCATTAACCTCTCTTCATATTCAGGAGCATTAGAAAATAAATAAATTGGGCCACTGGTCAGTGTCTGCTTTTCCGTCTCCACCTTCATTTCTAACACCATGGCATGCCCGAGTAAATATTCAGGAAATTGAATAACCTGTTTCTTCATTACACGCCCAGCTACCACCACCATTTTGAGGTGATGAGTCAAGCAGTCGGCATGAGTATCTACCATATTCCAATATGAATCCACGAGAGTGTGTTCTAAAATAAGCACAAGTGATCCCGTTAAGAGTTGTACCAACCCCACTATAACGGACACTAATAGGGACTAAAAGTTGCAAATTGCTAGGGTAACACAAGATGAGAACACATCTGTAGATGCTGTCAAACAGTACATATAAAAAAATACAAGTTCAGAAAATGACGTTTCCACCTTGAATACTATTTTTTTTTGTCTTTTGGGAAAGAAAAGGAGTTTAGAAATCATCCTATTTGGATATAGTAGAGAGAGACATTCACACATATTTCATAGTAGGGATGAGGATGGCATCTGGTCATCCACTGATGCAGTCTTCGTCAAAGTCACAGCTTCTTTGTCTAGAAGACATATTTATTTCTGTATAACATTCTAACACATTTTAGGTGCGACAAATTGAAAACGACGGGATGAAGGAAATCTTTAGCCTTAGCCCTTAAATAAAGATATTCGGAAAGAACAGGTTGTTCCTTGCTGCGGATTGATCAATAGAAAGGAACTGGCATACGTTATTCCTACAAACCAAGAGCAAGGGAACAAGACATTTCATCAATCTAGTTAATCAGATAGAGGAATCCTAGAGTGCATCAATTTTAGTGTAAGAAATATCCATTGAGATAACAGTTAATGATGATAAAACATTAGATCAAACATCTTTGGAAAATTTTTAATGTAATTAACTTTTGAAGTTTGGATTAAAAAATTTCTGTAACAGGACCATGTAATCTCATTCAATTATTTTCTAAGAGTACATATTTGATATAACAAACAAGTCCAAACTCAACTACTTTTTTTTTGGAATAACTGTGTCCGGTCTAGCTTGTGCGAGCCTCGACTAATTCCACGGGATATCTATCACCTCCTAACAACAACAGGTAATTGTTGTCTAACAGATAGGGAGAAATCACCTAGCGTTTTTTTCTCTGCTGGGATTTAAACTTAAGACCTCATGGTTCTCAATCCACTTCATTGACCACTAGGACAAATCCTTGGGTGTCAAGCTCAACTATCTCTTGCACAAAATGTTAAAAGGATGCCACTTAAAAAATATTCAACGGAAAAGAGATGTATGTGCATGCACATGCAAGGCATAGACCTAAGACAAACAAACAGATCATACACCAAAAAGAAAAACACTTATCAAGTCTCTAATAACTAAACCTAAAAAATATCAACAGAACACATGGACCATTAAGTGGCAATACAGCTCACATTACAAAGTTACATAACTGCATTTTCACACCGAGATTTAAAAACTAAGTAGAAATCCAGATTTGCTATACTGAAGGGTCCGTACCAAAAGTTAACCTGCACACAGATGTGATAAGTGCATAAAATATATACCAATTTTCTTTGATCAATATTATTACAGTTTTCTTTGCTTGTACATCAGAAACAGCACATATCTGCATAAATTTACACATTCTGATAAGTTATTGCCTTAAAAGAGCCCACATTTGAAAGCACATTAACAGAAACCAAAATCCCATATATAGCAAAGAGCTTACAATAGATCTAAACAAATTTTTTAGCACAAAAGGGAGCAAGACAAAATTGAAGTATCTAAAATCAGAATACTTGGGCCTTCCATACCCTGAAATGAAAGAAACCAAAAATAGTAATTTGCATTTACAAAAGAAAGATCAAACACAGGTTGAATAAATGGAAGCAAATGCCTAGATTTGCCAAACCTGAATACTCCCTACTAAATTTAACATGAGTGATTCCAGCCATAGATTTAACAATCACCTAAAAGGAAAGAAAACGAATAGCTTACCAATTTTTGTATACCTTTTTTGGGATCAATTTTATGCTGTTAAATTAGATATCAAGCCTTCTTTTAGCACAAGAACATATCGCCTCTTTAGCACAGAAAGTTTTATAGAAAACTAGATGTCGGTTGCCCGTGTGCCCACCGGCCCAATAGTTATCAATATATATCAGTGTGAAATTGCATTTGAATATAGTTTTAGGAGTTGTGATTAATTAGGGGTTGGTGAAAAGAAGTATATGCTTGTAGTTTTTAACCTTGGCAATGAGTAATACGAAACCAGGGGAAGAAGGCAGAGCATAGCTAAAACATATTTTGTTTACATCATTACATGGGACGTTGTATGGGTGTGAGATGGTCCATTCTACACATTCATAATTGCATGATTCATGTGTACATGTATATAGTACACATAGGTGACATTTGGCAAAAGGAGAGACTGATGCAGCCAATCACCATGGTTTTGGTGGTCATCTTGCTCTCGGCAGGTGTTGTTACAGTGTTTGACAAAACAGCTGTTGAGATATTTGGTAAAAGTTGTTAGAATAGAAAATTTTGTTTTGGGACAACAATCTGCTATAAATTAACTATAAATACATAATGGCATTTGTTATAACTAAATATGTATACCTCACAGTTTGCCTGCAAAAAACCTACTCCTCACACGTGATTTTAAGCTACATTGACTTCCCAAATTACATACGGTTGAGTGCATCAAATATTAAATACACATAAAGGAATTCTGAACAGATAACTGAATGAGTAAGCTCCGAGCTACATTAACGGAAAGCAATTAAGGTGCATACTGTACAAAAGGTCAAAGAGCGTATAATAATCACTATGCCAAAGAAGTCGAAATTAATAATAATCATCGGAGTTGGCGGCGAGACAACTTCCAAAATGATGATTCTTATTGCAAAGAGGAGTGAATTTTCAAGGTGGAAGAAATAAAAGGACATAATAGTTCCTCTAAGTTAGGTTAGAAATAAAAGGACATAATCGAACCACTCCCTTTACCTACCTAAGCTATTACTTCGTTTGGTACTAAAATGCTGAGTTGTGCCTTTGCGTGTATTTTTTCATCATTAACTCAAAAAGAATACAACACTGTATTGCATGTGAAACAAATATAGAGACAGAGCATAATTGATACAGATTTCTTGGATTACATAGCTACTCTGCTAGATATATTTCTCCGCAATAGTTTCCACCATATCCATGTGAACGTGGCAAAGTCAATACCTCTTCAACTAAAATCTGCTTATCTCTATGGAAGCAACCTCTCCCAAATACATCATATGTTGGTTTAAGGTCTAAGAATATATGCATTAATTAATTAATAAACATAAATACAACAACAAACCCAAGGTAGTCCCAAAAGTAGAGTCTAGGAAAGGTAAGAGTGTAAGCAGACCTTATCCCTACCTCGAGGAGGTAAAGAAGTTCTTTCCGAAAATCAATACACATAAATTACATATTAAATGGTCCAATCTAGGAGCTGAAATTCTTTACATATTACCGTCAATTCAAGAGGGAATGGTGCTAAAGCTGAAGAATAGTGCTAAAGCTGAAGAAGCAAAACATATGCATAAATAATTGTAAACAGTACCTGTAAAATATGTCCGGAGTATTCTTGGATGAAAAAAAGCCCCAAGTATCCCGAGTTAAGTCTAAGGGGATAATGCGTACATATATTATGATTGTTGTTGCTGGAGGGAGTCACTCCGCTTCGATTTTAAAACCCCTCTCCTTGCTATTGTTTACTCCGAATAGCAATGACATTTAAGCTCTTTGAATCTTTAGTTATGAAACTCAACATCCGGCTTTACCTCATAAATATTGCTTCTAATGCTTGAGAAATCAAGCTGATATGAGAAGATCACAAATACAAAAGTAAATTATCAAATATTAAAACCATCATAAAATTCCTAAAAGCTAGAAGGTCAAAAATCACAAAATTCTCCAATCAAAGACTACAACTTAAAATTATAAAACAGAGAAGAACAAAGTACAAACTTCCGAGCTATTATTTATCTGATATTGAAGCCAATAACAAACAAAAGATGCAAATCAACTGATTTCTAGTTTCTAGTAAAAGAAAGAAGGGAAAAAAAGGAAAAATTACCTCGGAGCGTTATCCACATGAGAGAGATGATGAAGCATGAATAAGAAATATTGAAAGAGTCAAATTTGATTCTTGGTGTGCATAGATGCACCTACCATTAACACCATTAAAAGCTCAACATACATCCTTCGCAAATTATGGAGGCCTTTATTATATGGACTTGCTTTCAGCAATATGATACTTTCTTCACCATATATTACAATTCACAAGACCAAGAAAAGTAAAAGTATGTTTGCAGGACCAAAATTACCAGCAGATAAATCTTGATAATGGCATCATATACACATACTCAAAAGAAGAAAAAGAGCAGATTTGTCCCAAACTTGAATGAGTAAATGATGAACAATAGCTTATGAAGTATCATAACAAGTTTAGTTGATCTTTTAAAGTTTGCCAAATAGCATCCAATGTTCACATATAAATTTATAATATTTACCATGTATAGGGTACTTTCTCTTTATATATTTCTAGACCTGGCCGCAAAGACAATTACCCAACAGAAGTATTGTAGGCTTATGTAGCTATTAAATGTATTGCGAAATCAATGTTTACTTCATCAAAGTGGTTTCATTTCTGACGGTCTAAGAATATTTACATAATTATAACAACAATAACTTATCAAGTGTAATTCCATAAAATGGATTTAGGAAAGGCAAGTTCACACAGAATTAAATTCAATCATAACCATAAATGTGTAGAAAATATAAAAATATTTTAACCTCCTAAGTAAGAAATTGTTACAGATAATGAAGAAATTAGTAGTTTCAGATATTGAACCAAGGTGAATTAAATCAAATTTGCTACCTGAAAATCTGGTTAGATGCCCGGCTACTAATTCTTCTTCTGCTTCTAGTATAACAACTGGGAAGATTGCCAAAACAGAAAAGAAAAATAATCAAAATATTGCATTCAAGTTGAAAAATCAGCAACTCATATACTCAGAAGTGTTGCACCTAACAAATGACTTTCAAAATATCCTAGGCTATGTCGATACTGTGGCTTCTAATTAAGATGTTAACTTTGAGTACAGGAGATACTTCGTTATATTTATCAACACTAATTGCTCCCTCTGTCACTAACATAATAATATTCCAAAAGAACTAATCCTCTTCTAATGAAAAGCATGTCGATACCTTCATATTTATCCTCCTCAGCATTGGTCTTGGTCTTTGAGTTTTTAATTTGTCGTCTTTTACATTTGGGAATTGAAAATTTTGACAAGCTTTTATCTCAATTTTTGCCCTAATTTCAATTCTTTTTAGATTTTGCCCTTTGCTTACTGCACCACTTTTCACCCATATATTCTTATTCTTCATAACGATCCAAACTTTATAAATTCATTCAACCAAATCTACAAACTGAAAAAAAATAAAAATTGAAGAAGGATAGAAAATTGAAAGAAAAAACATTAAGATCTACACTTTACAAATTCACTCAACCAAATAAAAAACACGGAATAAACTACTCAAAATGAAGAGAAAATTGAAGATGAAGAGAGAACAATAACAAATAAGTACCTTAGCATTACAACAACAATGTGAAAAAGTTTAAAGATGAAGAAAATTTTTGAGCTTTGACAGATGAATTGGATTTTAATGTGGAAGTGTGCATGGAAGCCACGTATAATGCGGAGGAGCAGGTTGAACCAAGTGGAAGTAGAAAAGCATCTTTTGAATAACCAAACTACTCTCAAGTTATAAGAAATTGACTATAAGCACACATGTTGTCACTTACACTTCTACAACACTAAAGAAGAGGAGATATCGAGCTTTTTCAGCCAAATCAGCAGAAATAATTTGCCACTTGGCATATTTTTTGTGTGTGTTGTGTTGTCAATAAATTAGATTCCAGCCCCGCTTTGCACTAAATGAGAAAGAACTTTATGGTATTTTTTTATTTTTTTTGGTTTCCCAAGTATTTTACAACTAGAAGTTTTCACGGTGGGAAATCGTGTGACTAATTCTTCGTTCTTTGATCAGCGCACTAAGTGGTAGGAAACTGACCACAGAGTTTACTCTATTTGGTAGCTAGCTAATACAAGAACAATCTTCTAGCGTGTATTAGCAATATTTATATTCGTAATTGACACGACCCAATATTAAGATATTTATTTATCTTTTCAATATTAATATATTTAAATAAAATTTTTTAATAAAAAAATTGCATATGTTTAATAGGATTCATCCGGAATCTAGTATGAGTTCAACGTATATTATTTTAATATGTATTTAGATAATTTAAGTTGTTAACTATTGTAATTTATAATATTTTTTTATGTAATTTTTAAATTAATATACGTTACTTTTCTTGTCCAAATTTTTATGGCGTAGATAGTCAATTACATTTTAAAAATAATTTAAGTTTTTAATTATTGTTATTTATAATACTTTTCTTCTATTCCAATTTTAGTGACACTAATATAATTTTAAAATAGATCAAATATTTTATATCTTTTAAATTTTTTAAATTGTTAATTATTGTGATTTCTAATATTTTTCATGTAATTTTTTTGAAATATATAACATATTAAATTATTTTTGGATATTTTAAGTTGTTAACTATTGTAATTTATAATACTTTTTATATAATTTTTGAATAATATATGCTACTCTCCTTGTCCAGAGTTTTGTGTCGACGATAGCCAATTATATTTTTTAAAATAATTTATATTTTTGATCATTGTGATTTATAATATTTTTTCTATTTCAACTTATGTGGCACAATGCTTAAATAACCATAATAATTAATTAGGGGTGATATAGTAAAATGTAATTATTATTATTTATTATTTTTATTATGTGTATGTGTTGATTAAAGAAAAATTTGGAAACATTTAAAAATGTATGGAATGTTACAAATGTTGATAATCCATTTAGTGCTTCTTGATTTCTTTACATTTATCTCTTGTGCGTTTTTACTCTTTTGCCCTTTGAGTATATGTAGTAATTTTTATTTTTTTAAAAAAATATCATGAAAATTTTTATTCATATATATATATATATATATATATATTAAAATCGTGGATTCAATATTATTAATTTTTCAATACATAAGTGACTTATAATAATTAATTGCGGGTGATACATAAAAATCACGATTGAAGCAGCAGAAATCAGTCAATTTTAAATTTTTTTTTGTTAATTATTGTTATTTACAGTACTTTTTATTTCAGTTTCAAATAATATATGTTGTTTAATATCTTTTTCTGTCCTGTCCCAATTTATATGACACTAATATAATTTTGATAGTCAATCAAATATTTTATGTTGATATATCATTTTGTTATTCTTATTTTTCTAATACATAAATGACTTATAATAAGAAGTGATAGAGTAAAATCATCGTTTGAAAGATGAAAATTTAATTTAAAATATTAAGAGTTAATTTCGCATTTTATGTCTATTTTATTTTTCATTAAATATTATTTATTTTTTTAATACCTAGATGACTCATAATAATTAATTAAGAACGGTTGATTATGTTATTACTATGAAAATTAATATAATTTTATCATATCCAATAGTAATTATCGATAATTCACCGAAATAGTATATTAATTAAATACGGGATGCTATATTTGCATTTGCAAAATATGATTATTAAACATTATTGGATAGTGCATTATATTTATCTTTCACAATAATAAAATTTTACTATATATTTTTCTTTATTTCTTTTTAACTTGATACATATTGACCCAACACAAATTCTAAGAAAATATTCATTAGAAATTTATTTTATTAAATTAAATTTATTAATTTTGTACTTTAAAAATTTAAAGTTAAATTTAAATATTAGTATTTTTATATAATAAAAAAATAATTTTAAAATTTAAATTTACTAAAATAAATAAATAAAAAGATTATTTTTCTATCTAAAAGTCAATTAAAATAATAAATTTGATTTACTTTAAATATTTAGTTGTAATTAATTAAGATAATTTTTTATTTTGTCATGATTTATGGTGTACCGATAAAATTTTGAGAGTTGAATAGAACTTTTATCTATTTTTAAAAAAGTATTTAACTTGTTGATTATTATAATTTATAATAATTTTTACGTAATTATCAAATAATATATTTAATCCTTGTGTCCTAATTTATGTGGTTTCGATACAATTTTGAGAATCAACTAAAATTTTTATATATCTTTAAAATATTTTAAGTTGTTATTTATTATGATTTGCAGTACTTTTTGTTTTATCTCAATTTATGTGACATTTCTAAAATAATAAGAGTCAATAAAATTTCTATATGTTTTTTAAATATTTTAAGTTATTAATTATTGTGATTCGTGGTAACAAATTAGTTTTGAACATGACAACCAATTAAATGAATAAATTTTTTTTACTTGCAATATGTAGTTATAGTTAATTAATATAAATTAATAGAATATATTAAATATTTAAACCATTATGATGAAATAATGAAATTATTATATATTGAGGCATGATATGTAATTAAGTGGGAGTGGAGGATTTTTTTGGTAATTGCATGAGAGGTGATCGAAACCACCTCTTCTATATAATAGAAATAGAAATATTGTAGAAGTTTAGTATTAGTTGTTTTTGTATTAATGATGCTCATATTTTTTTATACATTATTTGATTTGATGAAATTACTGACAAAAAGCAACTACAAAGATTTCTTGGCAGTCTTAATTATATCTCTCCCTTCTATCAAAATCTGTCTCGTGATCTAGCCCCGCTCTACGATCGTCTGAAAAAGGATCACAAAACTCCGTGGACTAAAGCCCACACTGATTTGGTAAAACTAATCAAAACTCGAGTACAATCTCTTCCTTGCACTTCTCTTGCCAACCCTAATTGGTTAAAAATTATTGAAACTGACGCCTCTAATATTGGATATGGCGGAATACTTAAACAAGTAAATCCCCAT
>NC_061117.1:202932022-202943698 GCF_002878395.1 Capsicum annuum
ATAAGTTTTTTCAGAATAAGGAATTTCGCCATAAGATCCTCTAAGAGTTTTACGAACACGTGCAGCAAATAGGGGGGGAAGACCGTCAATGAATTTAGCTTTCCAATGTTCATACTTACTCTCGGGTAAGTCCATGACGCGAATAAGAAAGGTGTCTTTATACCAACGAAATTCGCCTAGATGGCGGCATTTTAAACCCTTGAGAAGGGTTCTAATATTTTCGTATTGATTGGTAAATCGTCCACCAAAATGTTCAATAATAGTTAGCATGAGTGTATAAAATGCATCTGATCTACCTTCCAGGAGAGCACGACCAAGATTATCTTTCCCCGGTTGATCATTTGTAGCATTAAAGATAGCTTCGCGTTTTGTATCATCTAGAAAATTATCCCACCAACCTCGGAGTTGACCAGTGAAACCTGCAACAATCATTTTACAAATTGTTTGGTCATTTCGAGTGGTGCTAGAACCAGTGGATTTAGTGGCTAAAGCGATTGTAGCATACATAGACATACGATGAATAAGGATAGAGATTTGTCGGTCGGATAATCCGTCAATATTCCATTCATATATAGCGTCACCGCTATAAGACGTATTTGTTTGAAAATATATAGGGCCATATATACATTATTTGATTTGATATATTAAAAATAATATATATTAATATAATTTTTATGAAAAAAATATTTGTTGATAAAAATATCTTTTAAACACTTTTTCTTTATTCGTTTATTAAAGCTGATCAACGAATTAGGACCCTCATTTCCTCAACATTCAACCCTTCCAACCAATTCCTCAAAACAAATTAAAACTTCAACCTCAAAGATTCATTAGCTCCAAAAATAAAAAATCCAATTTCAAATCCATACCCAATAACCAAACTTTCAATTTTAGTGGAGAGGAATAATATCTCATTGACGGAAAGGAAAAAGAAGATACAGTGAATATTATCTTACTTTTTCATGGCTAATACAAAAAAGAGAGGCAAAGTACAGAGAAGATAGATAAGTACAATGAAAAATGACTTGGAAAAGCATTCTAGTGACGATTTGAGAGGCAATTTCATTATTTAATAAGTTAATGCATGTATTAAATTTTTTTTGTATTATTAATACATAAAAAATGATGATATTAGTAATAATTGCTTAATGTACAATAGAATGTGTAACTAATGCAAACATTAGCTATACATAGACTAAAAAAATGTATCAAATAAAATATTATTAGTACACAAAAATAATGCATACATTAAATTTTTTTAACACATCTACCAAACGAACCTAAGACAATCCCAAATACTTAGTTATTATAAGACAATTTATTATCCAAATTTAACTGAATCAATTTAATATCTCAAAAACTAATTTTTGTCAAAGTAAATTTTCATCTCTAGACAGAATGTCTAGTAATTTTTTATTAAAATAAAAATAAAATTCTCAATAGAGATAAGTATAAACAAGAACGACTAGACTTTATCTTATCAATCCAATAATAAACCTCTACTAATGAAAAATTATGAAGAAAATAAGAGTGAGATTGAACTAAATATTTTATGATCATCACTGAATTTGTTATACACTCTATGATGATATTACAAGTGAGGGTGCTTAAATAATGTAAAAATATAAACCCGCAAAGACAATTGAGTTACCAACCTCAAATTTCCTTATGTGAATGTATGAATTAAAAAAGATAGATTGCCCATTTAAAGTAACCTGAAATATTTTTCTCTTGTCTTCTTCTTCAAATTTGTTCAACCACATTTGATATTTCATCACTTCTTAAATTTATTAAACTTTGTTAAAGCTATCTCAAAAATTAATCAAAATTTAAAAGTGCAAAAATAATTTAACCTATGTCTTACAATTCCCAAGACTCAAAAGTCATCATACAAGAATTTTTAATTAGAAACAATGTCTAAAATAATGTTCAACACTAATAAAATAAAAGAGAGTATTATTGTTTGAAGCACATGGACATAATCTACTAAGATGACCTGCGATAGCCTGAAGATTAGTGTAAGATTAGTGTTCAACCTTGCATCAGAAATAGTTGCTCATATGCTAGAGGTGAGATTTTGTAATAGTCTCCGAAACACTATCTGCACTCAAAAACAAAAAAATAAAAAAATAAAGTAGTATCTGTATAATTAGGTATTGTTAGGCATCATTGGCAAGCTCAATTCAGACCCATACATATACATAAACAAATATAAGTAAACTAACTCTTCAGCACATAGCAAGTAATCCCAACTCAGCCACCAAGCCCTACAACTAGAACACCTAACATCAACAAGACCACAATCTTACTTTATTTAACCTTCCTCCTACCATAAGCACAATATTAGTAAGAGTGTAACCACTAACCGCTCTAAAATACCATAAATGCAATCAACACGAATTCATCAATGTAGTACATAGCAAGTGATGGAGTAGCATTTTAATATTACAATATTAATTTGCTTTAAATTCTTTGTTTTTGGCAAAAGTATAATGGTTTATGCATGACAGATTGATAGTTAAAAAACTTTAAGCCCTTAAGTGCATTGAGTTACTTTTTAGGCTTTTAGTTCATTTGTCCTTACTGAGAGAACGTGCATATTAATCTCATATTAATCTCTTTTATGCTGGTGGCATTATATGCCTTATCTCCAATTGATTTAATGGCAATGAACGTGCATGGCATCAATTTTTTGCTTCCAAAAACTCCAATGTCATTTGTAGTTTATGAACCATTAATCACAATAATTAGTGGTGGTAGAATGTGGACATAAGTTTCATGTAACTCTTATAACTTCCACTCTTTATTCCTCCATTACCCTACTCTTTATATGGTGTAACTCATGTAACTCATGAACCCTCTAAGCCATTGACCTTCCTTCTTTACTACCCATCCATTCTTATATTCATTGCATGAAAGACTTCCTCTCCTATAAATAGAGGTGGTCTTGCATGGTTTTGATATACACAAGATAATATAGACAATTCACAAAAGTTAGTAAGAAAGGAGAGTTTATTAGTTGAAGGGAGGTGTTCCTTAATTTTGTGGAGCTTTAAACTCAACTCTTGTTCTTTGTGAGAACGTCTGTTGTATCCTGGAGGCGACAAATCAAGAAGATTACTGCTAGATCGGTGAAATATTTTGCTGCAGTGGGCTTGAATCTCCTTAAAGAAAGCGAGATATCCGCGCCTTAGCCGAAGAAGAAGAAGACATTCTTTTTTTTTCTACACTTACAATTTTCAATTATAATTTATTGTAATTTCACCAATAATTTTAAGGAGATTCAATGGCAACAACTAAAAAATTCATGAATGTCAAGATGGGAGATCTGAACAAGCCATTTCGGTTCAATAGTACTCACTTCAAGAGATGGAAGGGTAAAGTGCTTTTTTACTTGAGTCTTCTCAACGTTTCTTATGTGTTAACTGAGAAGAACCGAAACTGTAATATCCCGACGTATTATTTTCTTTTAATGAAGGGTCAACTGGTAATTTTATCAATTATTAATAGTAATTAAGGAAATGAATAAGATCAAGACAAAAGGCTTCCTTCAGTTTCACGCTATAACAGTTGAGGTAGAGTATTAGGGCTATAAATATTGATCCCTTTATTCTTGGAAAAACAACAAGCAAAGAAGCGTACAAAATAGAAGAGGAGTTTAATACCAATGCTATTTTTCTATTAACCCATTATTTGGAGGAGACAGTAAAGAAGCGTAGAAAGGTAGTTTGGTAAAGATTAACTATCAGGTATGAGATTTCTTCTATCGTTTACTTAAATAATACATGATGGTACCATTCTTGTCGAAAAAGAAATTGCTATGTAAAACTGGATGAAATTTATAGTTGGAGATATTGTTAGGAATTGGGCAGAAATAAAGCAAACCACAAGCAGCAAGAAAGCAAGAACACACAAATTTACGTGAAAACCCCTGTGGAAAAAACCACGGCAGAGGTAGAGGAATTTCACTATGAAAGGAGAGGAGTACAATGTGGAGAATGTGCGTATTTTTAGAATACACAAAATAACCCACTAAATGCACTTATATAATATGTTCATACAAATAAGTCCTAGGCCCAAAAACCATAAAGGTCCACGGGCCTATCGGCCCGATCCCTACGCTACCACCATAGAACCCATTGAAAATCACGAACATGGGTTGCACCGCGAAACTTTCTAGGCTGGATCAATAAAATTTGGGTCACAGCTCTAACAATCTCCACCTTGACATGAATTCTAGTTCAGAACTCAAATTCATTTCAAGACAAACTCTCCACCTCTTCCACAAAATCCCCTAAGAGCACATCTTAACAGCTAACACTAACCAAGTCCAAGCAATGCTTAAACTTGGCACTTGGTAGTGTCTTGGTCATCATATCAGCAGGATTATCATGAGTACTAATCTTGCTCACCATAATATCACCACGAGTAATAATTTCACGTACAAAATAATATCGAACATCAATGTGCTTTGTCCTCTCGTGAAATATCTGATCTTTCATAAGGAAGATAGTACTTTGACTATCAGAAAAAACCGTGGTAATTTGTAAGTCTTTGCTAAGTTCACCAAATAGACCCTTCAACCAAATAGCTTCCTTGAAAGCCTCTATAATAGCCATATACTCTGCCTCAGTAGTTGACAAAGCAACCGTAGTCTGTAAGGTAGCTTCCAACTAATAGCACAAGCACCAATGGTGAAAACATAGCCTGTAAGGGATCTCCTTTTATCATGATCTCCTGCAAAGTCAGAATCAACATATCCGATTACTTCATCTCTGTTTCGCTCAAACTGCAAACAAACATCAGTAGATCCATGCAAGCATCTAAAAATCCACTGAACTGCTTTCCTATGTTCTTTGCCAGGATTTTTAATGTATCTGCTAATTGCACTGACAACATAAGATAAATCTGTTTGGGAACACACCATCGAATACATAAGAGACCCGAAGCATTAGAGTATGGAACTCGAGACATATAGTCACGCTCATCATTTGTCTTTGGAGATAAAGTGGCTGAGAGTTTGAAGTGAGCTGCCAATGGAGTACTAACAGGTTTGACATTTTGCATATTGAACCTGTGAAACACTTTTTCAATATATTTTTTCTAACTTAAGTATAACTTACAATTCTTTCTATCTCTCAAAATATTCATGCCAAGAATCTTCTTTGCTGCTCCTAGATCCTTCATATCAAACTCCTAACTGAGCCAGGCTTTGACTTTTATTGTCTCTCATATCCTTTGCTGCAATTAACATGTCATCAATATACAAGAGGAGATACACGAATGAACCATCACTTACCTTCTTGAAGTAGACGCAACTATCATAGTTGATTCTTTAAAATATATGAGAGGTCATAAAAGAGTCAAACCTCTTATACCACTGCTTGGGCGACTGCTTTAAGCCATAAAGAGACTTTTTCAGCAAGTATACATAGTCCTCCTTTCCTAAGACTACAAAGCCCTTTGGTTTCTGCATATAGATATCCTCCTCAAGTTCTCCATGTAAGAATACAGTTTTGACATCCAACTACTCAAGCTCAATATTATGCATAGCCACAATACCAAGCAATGCTCGAATCAAACTATGCTTTACAACTGGAGAAAATATATCTGTGAAGTCAATACCTAGAACCTGACTATAACCTTTAGCAACTAGTCTTACTTTGTACCTAGCATCTTTAACTCCTAATGTTCCTTCTTTCTTTTTGAATACCACTTGCAATGGATAACTTTTTTTATCCTTAGACAATCTCACTAGATCCCATGTGCCATTCTTATAAAGTGATTCCATCTTCTCTTGTATAGCAATCATCCATCGGTCGAAATCATCACACCTAACTGCCTCTGAGTAAGAAGAAGGATCTTTACCCGAATCAATACCTTTTGCTACACTCAATGCATAAGCAACCAAATAAGCTTTAGCATACTTATGAGGAGGTCTAATGTCTCTTCTAGTCCTGTCTTTAGTAATAGAATATTATGACCCACTGGTGGTGAAGAAGAAATAGTATCACTCTGTATCTCTGAGCTACACTGAGAAGTAGGCACTGGTGTAGACTCTGCTCCAATCTGTAATTCAACATGTGTGTTTAAATTTTGTTGATTCATGTCACTAATCTCATATAGAGGCGAAGCACTAGATTCGGAAGGAGCCCAAAGCATGATAGTTTCATTAAACACAACATCGCTGCTAATTATAACCTTTCTGCTTTCTAGACACCAAAACTTATAACCTTTAACACCAGGCTTATAACCCATAAATAAGCACTTGATAGATCTAGGTTCCAACTTTCCATTATCAACATGAGCATACGCAGGACATTTAAATATCCTCAAATCAGAATAACCAGCAGGAGCACCAGACCATACCTCTTGTGGAGTCTTTTTATCAAGCGCGACTGAGGATGAGGGGTTAATAAGAAGACAAGCTGTGGAAGCATATTAAGCCTAAAAAGACTTGGTTAAACCGGTATTAGAGAGCATACAATATACCTTCTCTATTATAGTCCTATTCATTCATTTAGCCACACAATTCTGCTGCGGAGTATGACGAACTGTTAAGTGCCTCATAATTTCTTTTGACTTGCACAAAGCATTAAATTTATTAGAACAAAACTCTAAACTATTATCGGTCTAAAGGCATTTTACCTACTCCCCTGTCTACTTTTCAATCATAGTTTTCCACTCTTTGAAGGTAGGCAACACATCATTCTTTTGATTCAGAAAGAACACTCAAACTTTTTTAGAATAGTCATTAATAATAGTCAATAAGTAATTAGTGCCTCCCCTAGAAGCTACTCTAGCAGGACCTAGAGATCAGAATGAATGTAATCAACTGTGCCCTTAGTTGAGTGGATGCCTTTAGTGAATCTGACTCTCTTCTGCTTCCCAAAAATGTAGTGCTCACAGAAATCTAATTTGGTAATACTCTATCCATCAAGAAGTCCTCTCCTGCTTAGTTCAGTCATCCCATTTTCACTTATATGCCACAAGTGTATATGCCAAATTTTAGCAATGTTACTTTCTGATAGAGATGAGGTAAAACTGGTTGCATCATCTTTAATAGTAGAGCCTTGTAGGACATACAAATTTGTAGACATTCTCTATCCCTTCATCATAACAAGAGCACCTTTTGTAACCTTCAGGACTCCACTTTGATCAGTGTACCTTAATCGTTCGAATCAAGGGTACTCAAGGAAATAAGATTTCTCTTCAGGTCTGGGACATACTGCACATCACCAAGTGTCATCACAACCCAATCAAACATCTTAATCCAGATTGTTCCAATACTAGTTATCTTACAAGGTGTGTTATTTCCCATTAACACAACACCTTTAGAGACTATTTCATATGTTGTAAACCAATCCTGATTACGACACATATGAAACATGCAAGATGAATCAAAAATCCAATCCTCACAAGGTAAGGAGTTACCATCAGAAACTACCAAGAGTTCTCCATCATTACCACTATCTTCCACAAAACTAGCTTCACTGAACTTTTCTGGGTGGTTTTCCTTAGGTTTTGGAGCTTTTCTTTTTTCTCTATTCTGTAGCTTCCAACACTCAGATTTGATATGGCCCTTCTTCTTGCAGTAATTACAGGTTTTGTTTCTATTTTTAAATTTCGACCTATTCTTATCATTGCCCCCAGAATTTCTCTCACGAGTCCTTTCTCCTCGAATAATGAGACCATATCCTTAATTCTTTGACCTATTTACAAGATTCTTTATCTTCTTCTTAGAGAACAACACATTATAAACTTCATCAATCATCAGGGTATGATAACTATATAAAATTGTATCCCTAAAGGTCATGTATGATGCCGGCAGAGAACACAAAAAAATCAATCCTAGATCTTTCTCATCATACTTAACCTCTAGAGTCTCTAAATTAGAGATGATTTTCTTAAATACAAATAGGTGATCCTCCAAGGACGCACTCTCAGACATGCGATGGTAATAAAGTCATTGCTTGAGATCTAACTTACTTATTAGGATCTTCGTCATACACAATGATTCCAGTTTCAACCACAATGCAACAACTGTGTTCTCCTTCAAAATATCCTGTAGAATCTGATTGGATAAATAAAGGTGGATCTGAGATAGAGCCTTCTGATCCTTACGTCATTTGTCCTCGTCCATTCACGATGAGGGAATCTTCTTAAACCCTAATAAAGCATCGTCCAAATCCATCTGCGTGAGCACAACCCTCATCATAACCTACCATAATAAAATTCTGGTGTTGCGATCCAATAATGAAATATCATACTTCATGATTACCATCCACAAGAAAAAATCGAACAGGCTTTGATATCAGTTTGTTATGAATTGGACAGAATAAAAAAAATCACAAGCAGAAAAAAAATAAGAACACACAGATTTACGTGGAAACCCTTGCGGGAAAAACCACAGGCGGTGGTAGCCAGGGGTAGAGGCAGAGAAATTTCACTATGAAAGGAGATGGGTACAATATGGAAAATGCGCATA
This sequence comes from Capsicum annuum, assembly GCF_002878395.1. Taxonomy (NCBI): domain Eukaryota; kingdom Viridiplantae; phylum Streptophyta; class Magnoliopsida; order Solanales; family Solanaceae; genus Capsicum; species Capsicum annuum. The sequence goes on from NC_061117.1 coordinate 202,940,511, forward strand.
TTTTCAGAATACACAAAATAACCCACTAAATTCACTTATATAATATGTGCACACACATAAGTCCTAGGCCTAAAAAACATAAAGGTCCACGGGCCTATCGGCCCGATCCCTATGCTAGAGCCACAGACCCCATTGAAAATCACAAACATGGGTCGCACCGTAAAATTTTCTAGGTTGGATCAATAAAATTTGGGTCACAACTCTAACAGATATCATAGATAGGTTGCCTGCGGTTGAACTAAGGGTTATGTATTGATCAATATCGATTGATTAGGAAAAAAATATAGAGAAGAAGAAGAAGAAAAATTAGGACAAGTAGTGAATCCAACCAATTGTCCAAAAGTATTGTTGGTAACATTCTATAGTTGTTACTGTAAGTAACATCAAATAGGGAAACAATCATGTTAAGGCTATAGTTGATTAGTGATGAGAGGAACGGTTGGCACTGGTATCGCTTCTTAAGAGTAGAAATATAGATAATGAAGTTATTGACATTATTGGTTAGAAATCATTAGTTATTATTTTGAAATTTTTTGTTTTGGCAACCTTCCCTAGTTAAATTATCCTTAATTCATGGATAATGATATGAGATATTAAGGTTTAGCTTTAACCTTGAATAATAAGGGTATTGAAATTTGACCTCGAATAATATAATTGATATCATTATTTAATATTTTTGCATAGATTGAAGCCATTGAAAGCTATTTGGTTGGTGTTCTATGCATAGTAAGGTTGTGAAACTCGTCATTAATGAGGTAAGTGAGACATTAAACTTTGATGCTTGATTTTCAAACTGCTTTATAAAAATATATATATATTTTTCTGCCTAGTCCATATGTTGGAACAAGCATACGGCTTGGTAGAATCGGTGGTAAATTTTAGTGAGAGCGGCTTAGTGATAATATGTGATGTGATGTTGGGGTGTTGAACATATTTTCTTCGCTACCGTTATAGTCTTTAGGGGTATTACTTATGCTGCTGTAATATGTTAGGGGCATTACTTATGCTGTCGTAATATGTTAGGGGCTTGTACATACTGCCATAGTAGGTTTTTGGGTCATTATATATGCTGCCGTGGACTTGTCGGTGTGTTAGGTCGATCACCTTTACTTTCATTTATGTAATGCCCCGAAGTTTTTCTTAGCTAAATTATGTCCCTAAAATATCAAGCATTGGCTTCTAGAATGGTTTATACTTTTTTTTCCCAAAGGAATCCCTTAGATTTCAACTTTATATTTCGTATATAATTGAATAAGTTTTCCGTCGACATAAGATGTGTCCAAAATGGACACTCGGTAAAGGAGTTATGGTTAATTTAAGTCCTAGTCATAAACACCGTTATTCTTGTCCTTAGCGCATCACGGAGAGGGTGTAAATGACGATGATCAATTTCCAGTGGGACTCCGCGATAGTGGCGCATCTCAGAGTGGGCCAAATTTCCATTCGTTAATTTTTAGTGAGCCACGCAATAATGGCACGTCGCGGTGACCCATGAAATTGGGCTCCCAGTTATATTTTTATACCGGTCTCATTAAGGGTATATTGGGTATTTTCCCACACCCTTATCAGTCCAAACACTAGATTTCAACCCCAATTGAGCATATTACTCATACATTCACAAAAAATATTCAAGAACACTCTCTAGGATTCCATATTGATAATCCAAATAAATCAAGATTCAACCGTCAATTTTCAAAACAAATTGAAGATTTGGAATCCCCAAGCCGTGGGAATCAAGAAGCATCCTTTAAATTTCTAGATAGAGGTACGTGGGGTTTATCCTAAAAAATGCATGGGCTTAAAACCATTAGAACATGATTTTAGATTTTTATGCATGAATTTCAAAGGGGTTTTTGAATCTATGTTCTAAATTATGTACTCCGAATGTTTTAATGTTACTATTATTTTGACCTTGTGGTCCTATCACCTAAATTAATTTTCATGTATATGTATATGTATAGAATTTGAGATTTAAGATCGATGAGAGAATAAATTATAAACTCCCTCTCGTGGTTTGGGATGTCCATCATGGCCAGGCCCTAGTTTGGGCCATGACAAACTTGGTGTCAGAGCACGATTTATGGTCCCAGGATGTCTACAAAATCGCGTCGGGTAGAGTCTTATTTATGGGTGTGTGGCACGCCGCACTTATAAGTAGGAGGCTACTAGGCATTTAAGAATATTTCTCTTCTTTGTGATTTAGTTCGTGCTTCAGTGTCTAATCTGTCCCCTAATCAATGACCTCTTGCTTTTCAGAAAACCAGTGATACCTTCCCGTCGCACCAACGTTAATGCTCAGGATGATAAAGTCTGTCCCACCCATGGGATGTTGACCCGTAATAGAACTCATACCCCAGAACCTGTTCCTACTTCGAGAGTACCTCCTGTATTGACCAGTCCTCCCAGCGCTCCCTAGATGGGGGCCAATTGCACTCAGCCTCGTGAATGAGAGGTTTCTAATGCTGAATTCAGATAATCTATTCATATGCTTGTACAACTGGTATCCGCACAAACTCAGAGGTCAGAAGATACTCGGTCTGCGCCTGTTACTTCTAAAGTTACTAGAGTGGGCTAGTTCATGAGAATGAACCCCCTCAAGTTTTTTGGTGCTAATGTAGAAGAGGACCAGCAGGAGTTCATAGATAAAATAAAGAAGATTTTCAAAGTAAAACATGTTGATCAGGTGGAGGGTGTTGAGCTAGCAGTATACCAGATAAATGATGTAGTGAACCAATGGTACAATGAATAGGAAGATACAAAGGGTGACAGTGCTGAGCCCACATTTGGGACGAGTTTGTAGAAACTTTTCTTGATCGATTCTTTCCTCTAGAGCTGAGAAAAGCTAAAGCAGAGAAGTTCATGAAACTTAACTAGGGTAAGATGAGTGTTCAGAAGTGTACTTTAAAGTTTAAAAAGCTGGCCCGTTATGCTCCTGAGATGACGAGCAGTATGAGGGCCCGAATAAGAAAGTTTGCTTCCGGCCTCTCGGATGATCAGGTACTTGAGTGTTAGGAAGCTATGCTGAATAGAGATATGGACTTTGCTAGAATGTCAGTCCACATGCAGCAAGTTGTGTAGAATAAGAAGAAGATAGCTGAATCTAGGAAAAAGAACAGGCAGATAGAGAGAGTGTAATACCCCGAGAAATTTTTCATTGAAATTTTGTGCGTAAACGTGTTGGGTTCTAT